>NC_082694.2:5156958-5446961 GCF_949987515.2 Delphinus delphis | reverse complement strand
CCCAAAGTGTTAGAGAAGATGCTCCGTTGAATATTGAGTTCGCTTTCCCAAACACCTACAAGGAGACCGCAGATGGATTAGAGCATAATTATCTTCCAACAGCTTTGTTTGATCTGCAGAGTCCAAGCAAAGCATGGTTTTGATTTGAGAGATGAGCTTTTGAACGCAGCTGGTACCATCTAGACGGTCGGTGTGTGTTAAATATATCATTTCTTTCTTTTTCTGGATTAAAAAAAAAAAAGTGTTTTCCTTGTGTCTGGTTCCTGGTGGGCATTTATATCTCCGTTCTTACTTTAGAGACTTGCAAAGTTCACTGGCAAGATTCTTACACGTGGAGGGCTGCCCGGCTGTGGGCTCTTGCTGAGGCTTTAATTCAATTCATTCTTCACTGAATCAATTCTGGTCTTTTTTGTTTGTATTTCACACATTTCTCCCCTGTTCCACCATATCCTTTCTCCTCAATAACTCCTTCATGCCTAGATTCTCGTTCTTCTCCTCCTCTGGCATGAGGTTTTCTTTGAAACGTATGGAATGATTCCAAAGAGATTTTCCAAATCATCAACAAACTATCAGTTAGAAGTACTGCAGTGCATTTAAAACTTTTTTTTTCCATGACGATAAAAATGTTGCTATATGCCTGGATTCCAAATCATGAGCAATTGAATCAAGAGAGACATAATGTGAGTCCACGTTTTTTCTTAAGCCTCGACAGATCTGCAGATCCGCGTTTCTACTTTAAAAGCAGGACAGGTCTGTGGTGGGAAGAGAAACGATGGATGCACTTGAGAGAATGACAAGTTTCATGACTTAGTAACTATGCATGGTTTCTGTGACACCCTCGCTTCTAAGAACAAAGCGTAGCAGTTTTCTGAAATTAAAAACACGTGCATTGAATGAGCTGGCTCAAGGATTAAGGGGGAAAAAAATCCATTCAGGATTTCCCCAGTTAGTTAACGCTTCCAACCAATCAAGCCATCAGGGTGCACAATCCCCTTTGCTACAGCCCTGTGGGAAAGACTGGAGTGAAAAGGGTGCATTGCCTCTTATCCTGCAGACGTGCCAGAGAGAAGGGACCCTGCCCAGCCATGGCGTTCAGGACTGAAGGGAAAGATTAGTGCTTTCTTCAGACTATTAGGTAAAACCCAGACCAGATAACCTGCTGCATGGTGTCATCATCTGTTATTTGCAGCTGACATTCAGTTAAGGGTGAGCAATAATCGCAAGCTGTGATTTCTGGTGGCAGATTAAGGCAGACCAAGATCCTTATCTTGGTCTAGGAAAGATGTCCTTTCAGTTAAGGGCTTCCTCGAATTTCTCGTGCTATGGAATGAAAGTAACCAGCTTCCTTTGTAGTAAAATTGCTTAATGACTAACTCATCACCAAGGTCGAAAACTCATTATTTTACAAAGGGGCGTTTTGTGTGTTTGTTTGTTTTGTTTTCTTTTTAAAGGATCTCAAACTCTAAATTGTTGATTTTGGTTTTGAATTTGGTTTTTTCCTCCTTCTTAAGTCTCTCCCTGATAGCTGTCATGCCTCAAAGGCTACTGGTGAAACTTGGAGACCACCCCTCCCCTGCCTTTTAATTTGATATTATGAGAAAATTCTGGTCCTGATATACAGGCAAATTCTAAATCAAAAGGGACACTTTCTGATTGATGCCCACAATAAGTACCACATGAAATTCTATGAAACTGAGGGCTCTCAAATTATAAAAACAAGTCAGCTTTGGTCTTCAGAGAATGAGATGTTTTTGCATAGTTTAAGAATAAAAACATATTACCCTAACAGAGCTCTGTAACTGTGCCTTCTTGGTGTGCTGCTATCGGGAAACATCTGGCACCGCCACTGAGTGTTTGTGTGAGAGCTACCTGCGTACCGTCTCGTACTTAATCTAAGCCCTCCCCTCTTTTCCCATGACTGTCTTGGCACTTTAAGCGGAGGATGGCAGATGATGGAATTTCTAAGGGAGCCAACTGCTGGACGGTTACTAAATTATCTTCTAACAAGCTGAGTCACTCAGCACATATTAGGTTAACTGACCATCAGCAGTGATTCCACAAGATAAATTACACATATTGAACTGCCCCCCAGGCTGCAGGGTCTGATAAATTATTAATGTCACAGAATTGAAATGATTAAGTTGTAAATAGCAGGTTGTTTTTTTTTTAACTCAGCCTATTTGAAATATTCTCCCCCTTTCTTAACATCTATCCTCTGATGTTACCATTTTTGTTGTTTATAATAAGGATAATAAAACATTCATCAGATCTTTAAAACATTAAATAAATAATGGTTTCTTATTGAGTATATAACAAATAAATGCAATCTAACAGTGTGGTTTCTCCCTCCTCCATTTAATTACAGTTGCCTTTTAGGAATTTAACATTTCATTATATATAATGAGTACATTTACACATTGGGATTGCCATCGAGGGTTTTGTTTTCAAAAATATGTTGTTACAGTTCATGGCCTTTTGAAATGATGGTGCAGCAGTGATAACACTGAAGAAAACTGATGTTTCACTAGAAATAGAAAGCAGCGTGTATAGTAGTTATGTCAGTCATTCCATTTGCTTAGTATAAGGGCCACTTTGCGCATTTCCAAACTGCAGATTAAAATGTATTGGCCTGAAATATGCATCATTTAATTTTAAAGGAAATAGAACCACAAGTCCTAAATCACATTTTTCTCTCAATTACCTTCAATATGTGTGGTCCCAGTCTATGTTTTATTTGTAAAGGTAAATATAGAGGTTTTAAAATGAATTTTTGTTGGATTCTCTTTGGCTAAAGAAAGGCACTAATTGCAATCAAACCTCTACACCTTGTGAAATAAAATTTCTGCCGTTGGTATGCAGAAGCTTAGTGGTTACTCAGCAGCCATCTACCCCATCGCACCCCCAGGCTTCCCTGACAGTGGAACTTTTCATCGCCAGGCATCTGGTTGAGAGCACTTGAAGTCAGGGTGAGCAGACCTTCCAGCCCAGCCCGGAGATGAACACTGATGAATGTCAATCAGTTCCTCCAATCTCCCTCCCACTGGCCAACGACTGGTTAAAGAGGGAGCATAAGTCCATGTATACTCAGGGCAGTCAATGAGACCTAAAGGCGAAGTCTACTAGGGAGTCGGGGGTGGAGGGTGAGACAGGAGATGGGTAGGAGGAGAGGAATTTTCTTTCCTGAATGAAAAGACAAAGTTGCTGGAGGCAAAATCCTCTTGTCTTCTTCACTCCTCCTTTTGACCTTGGACGCGCATGGAATGCTGGAGATGCAGCCACCCGTTTGCTTTTGGGTCCCAATGGCATCATGAAGCCCAGAGACCTGTGCCTTCTCTTCCTTCCACTGACCTCTTCTCCTGGAGAGAAATAACCTCCTGGATGTTTAGCTTATTCTGGTTGGGTTTCTTGTTACTTGCAACCCAGTGCAGCCTCACTGATACAATTAGTAGGAGATCATGATGTATATAAATGAGGCCAGATGGCACCCCAAAGTCCAAAATTAACTTATGCAATGATATTATAATTGCTTTCCCAGTAAAGTGACTACATTTTCTCTGCTATACTAAAAGATGTGTTATTCTTAAATCTAGGGTAATACTTCTTGAGTTAATCCCAGTTAAACTTATTAGTAGAAAATACTTGATATGTCAAAGAAAACAGAACCACAATTATTACAATACCTTTGAGGGACAGAAGGGCCTATGTCAAACGTTCCTCAACTTTTCTTAACTCATTTTTTAAAACCCAGATGTCTGGATGTTCCCCAAGTCTTCATGCCTGCTGGGGTAATCCTGTCCTTTAAAAATGTTCTAACATGTGTCCCATATGTGGTAGAAATGATGTTGTCCAGGGCTGTGTGTGGTGATGTCACATTTATCCCAGTAACCTTGGGTCTGATCTCTGGCTTCTGCCTTTTGTTGCTGTTTCCTCCCCAGCATTGGCCCAGGAATAAAATGCAGTCACTTTTCATGACTACATTTATTCTTTCAACATATACTTAACTTCCAACCACGTGGAGAAAGATTAATGTGGAGCTTAAACAAGAGACACTATGTAAAGTACCAGCACAAGTGCTCACAGGAGCATCGTTCTTTCTTTGTGGAATCCTGATTCAACGCATCAACTCTGCATTGATGAATCTGGATTTCAGTCCCTGGTCCATGCCAGTTTGACCCCTGACAATATATTTAGTTTCTATAAACCTTAAAAAAATGGGGCCCATAGTAATACCTGACACTTAAGATAGTTGAAAGGACCAAGTGTAATACTGCAAAAAATTACCTGGAAAATACATTCTCTGTTACTCTGTGGGTTTTGTTTTGTTTTATTCTGGGGTTTTGACTTTTTTTCTCCAGCTTCCCTTTTGCAGGTGTGTGCATGGTACCACTCTATTCTTTCTTCTTCTCCATTAGCTTATGGATATCAAAATGGCAGTTAAAATGCAAATTTTCAATGCATTTACCCCAGAATTTGTGTAATTCACAGCGGTGTGTATGATTTCTTTCATTAAAACAGAACCTCGCTAGGTATGGAGGATTTTATTTGATTTTTGTTTTGTTTTGATGTGTGGGCCAGACATTGCTTTTGATGTCCTTAGTGCTTTTAGGGCTAGTTTGATAAGGGTTTGTATTTGATCTGGGGCTTTTCCTTTTCTGAATCTCAAATGTGTTTGCACAGAAAGAAACATTTATGCTCTTTACTAATCCTCTCTCATAACAACAGAATTCAGTGGGCTGCACCAAAATGGTCTCTGTTTTGAGTTCAAAATTAGCTTCTCTTCTCAGTCCCTTTAGAAACTGGAAGATTTGATGGCCTTCAGTAAACTCCAGTTTTTGTCCCATACCTGAAAAGAGAAAGTTCTAAATATAATGAGTTCCTTCTGGGAGGGTTTTATGCATGCTGCCGTAATCAAATCAAAAACAACCACCCCAGAGTTTTGATGGTCCAACGTATTTCTGCTCATTTGGGTAAGGCCAACAAGCCCACTTGAAGATCAATTAGTTTCTACCCATGTGTAACACACAGATTCCTAGGTGCCTTCACAGAGAATATTTTAATACAAATGTTTTATTTTTGTTACTTTTTTTTAAAGAAAACAAAATGCCATTCTCTACATTGCAAAGGTGACATTTTTGAAAATCATTGACATTTTTCTACATCCTAGGCTATTTCAGGCAGTGGCATTATTAAATTAATTCAACAGAAGTAGAAAAATTGCCCACAGAGTATGCAGCCAAATAGAAAGTCCACATGTGTAAATATGATCAACAGCTGAAGAATTCACATATTCAGAATTACTCTTAATTATGTGACCTTCAGTGTCCTCTTATCAAGTTGACGAGACTAAGCAATGAATACTGGATTTGAATTTATACATCATGTTTTAGTTCCCTTACTTCTGTTGATATGAACAAAATTTGTGCACACAAGAGTATCAGTGGATATACTTGGAAGAGCTATATTTCTAAAAAATTGTCTGTAAAATGGAATTTTATATATGAAACACATAAATGTAAATGTGAATTTGAAGAGTTTCCTTTGTGGATTATAAGATCACAGAAGATTTCTTTTTTGTAATCTCAAAGAAACCTTAGATACTGTGAAGTCCAGAGCTCTTAAAGTGGGCTTCAGGGAGAGAACACGATCATTAATTCCTGTCTATTTATCTTACTTAAACAAATAAAAAAGAACTTGAGCTTAGGTAATATTTCAAATATAAACTACCTCTCACACTCTCACCCAGTCTGAATGTCAGAGGTCCAGGGATGTATCCCCAAAAGGTGCATTTTCCAGTCGGATCAACCTGGCTGAACATTGACCACAGAGCTGCAGATTTTACCACTTTAGTTGCTGTATCTTGGGGAGATATGAAGGCCGGGGGATGGCTGTTTTGGGAGGCTCAGGGCAGTGGTTCTTTACATCTGGATGAAAGTGATCCAATTCTGTATTTTAACAAACTGGTATGACAGCACTATTGCCGGCCACCTGAGTACCAGTCAGCGTGAGTCCCAGATGGTGCCCAAGGTGAGCTGAGGGGGCAGAAAGGAGTTTTCCCAGGTGGAGCCTTGGACAGGTTGGTTCCACTCATCCAGTTACCTACCCTATGTACTGCAGAGAGTCCGGATTCAAGGGAGAGGTTTTGTCTTCTCTTTTAAAGACCAGAATTGTGGTAAATACGGGGTAGATGGGTTTATAAGCTGGTGGGAAATATTAATAAAGCACCAAATTGGAAAATCTTACCTAGTAACTTCCTTTCGAAGAGAGGAAGTGAAACTGTTAGTGACCTAGAGGGAAGAGGTTCTATGGTGGATACGGAGAGTGTCTCTGACGTGTCTTCGGTACAGAATCAGTCTCCCAGCTGTGGGAGAAGGCTGCAAGGCAGCATGGCCCTTCAGAGATGCCGTCATAGATGACAGAAACACTCAGCACATGGAGGGTTGTTGAGGAAGAGAAGGGTCTTTGACACTAAGCTTTTGGAAGTGCAGAACTGCATACAAGACACATAAATGCTCCAAGATGACTTTGTCAACAAAGCAAGATTTTCTGGTTTCATTCATTCATTCATTCATTCACATGGAGCACCTAGTATGTGCCATTTACTCTGCTAAATACCAGGGTAAAATAATAAGTAAAACAGACATGGTTCCTGTTCTCATTAATAAATTTCATTATATTGAAGTGTGGACTTCGTTTTATGGGACACACACACACATACACGCGTCCCTACACACATGCACTAAAACTATTTAGATGGCATTGTTTTGGATGGAAGTTCTGTAACAGTCAATATGTCCTAAAATTTGAAAAGTGTGCATTTGCTTTAAATGCATGGATCTAGGGCTAATTACCCACTAGGTCCCACCCAGCCAGTCTGTATTGGCCTCTGTTCCCGCTTTCTTCCTCCCCAATGGATACCAATGTGTTGAGAACTTACACTTGGTGTTCTAGGTACCTTCGAGCAGTTCCATGATTGTACATTCTCTCTAAATATCGACAACCTCTGAACTTAAAATCCCACAATTCCTAACTTCTTTAGGTCTCCAGAGTATCAACTATTAAGTACCTATTCTGTTGCCTATTTTACACCTCAGACTTGGTATATACAAGGGAGAGATCCTGAGTCCTCACTCCCCACACCCTCCCACAGCTCAGTGTGCCCCAGGGCAGTTACCTGCACCACCTCACAAGCAAGTTCTCCAGCCAAAGCCCCCCCATCGGGCACGACCCTCCCCTCCCCGCATTTCTCCATATTCAACTCCTCAGCAGTCCTTTCTAAAGTATCTTCAGGATATACCCTGACTCTATATCTTATCAATCTATTTCTACCTCCTGCATCCTAGACACCATTATTTCTTGCCTGAGTAATAGGCAATAGCCTTGTAATTGACCCCCTTTTTTGATTCCTCTGTAATTCGTTTTCCCTGTAAAGGCAGAAGGATTTTAAAATTCATGACCCATTCTCATACCTGCCACTTCCTGCAGCTCACCATCACACTTAGAATTATAGCCAACTCTTCTGCAAAGCTTACAGGTTCTACTGACCTGGATTCTGACTCATTCTTTTCTTTTATCTCCTACACTATTTCCCTCCCTGACCCTCACCCAAGTACAAGCTTCACTCCACACGGTTTTCTTACTGCCTTTGAACACACTAACTTTTTTTTTTTTTTTTTCAGTCTTTGGGACTTTGTACCAGCCGTTTCCTCTCTTGGAAAGCCCTTTGTCTAGATATTCCACTGGCTTATTCATTTTTGTCATTCAAGATTCAGCTTAAATGTCATCTCTTCTGTCACCTTGTCCAAAGGTCAGCCACACAATTGGGGCTGATACACCCACACGAAAAAAACAAATAAGCAAACAAATAATATCTGATGTCATTGCTTTATTTTTTGCTCATTTGTCTTCCCCAACTGGGACATTAGCGTCTGGCACAGGGTATGCATTCAGGGTATGACTTATTTGTTAAATAAATGGCTGGAATAAGGGAGGAGAGTGTAAATTCCATCCAAGCATTTTTAGGCATATACAATTTTAAAAAATTGAAAGTATTATTTTTGAGGCACCATAGATACGCAGTATCAAGGCTGCTTCCTCAGTGTCAATGTAGTTCTTTGACGTTTTGAATGAGGCGTCTAGCTGACTTCCATGGGGACCTTCAGATTGTTCTCTGACAACTGCTCTCAGGCCCAATCTGGCAGCATAATTTGCTAGAATCAGCAAATCTGTGTAAAACTTCACTGACTTTTCTATAGATGGAAATTCCTATCCAGGAAAATCAGCTGTGGCTTTTAGGAGCACCATGACCATTCCCGATTTTAATTTTTCTTAGCCATCCAGCGAAGGGCTTTCGCAGAGTAAACAAGCATGAAATGAATCTTCCAGAGTAATTTAGTCATTTAAGGAAGACTCAAGGTCTGGAAACACTTTAAGTGGTGCCAAGTTCTCTGCTTCCTCTTTTCCTGTGTTAACATTATTTTCAGTTGGATGAAAGTACCGAAAGCCACTAATTTGTCACTAAAAACAATTATAGTATAATTGGGGTTCTTCCTTGGTGACTCTAGACAATGTAAGATGGTTTATAGGTGCTGAGTATCCTGCTACTAAATTTTCTCAGCTCACTGAATGATGCTGGCTCATCCTCTGAGCCAGACGTGGTTTCATTACTAGCCCGGGCCCAATTTTTTTCTAATATAGAAAATTAGAACTTGGAAACTGTACAAGGAGTATTTATATTAAATCATCTGTGAAAAACTGCAGGATGGGACTCATCAACCAAAATTAGAACTCAAATGCTATTTAAAAGCAGCAGTCTCAGATTGTTTGGGTCTGACACTAACCTGACCCCATGAATTCCCTAGAATTAACATCTGGGCCGTGCATCTTCTATGTTTCCACCATGAAACATTTATATTTAGTGCTACTCCTTTCCTCGAGTTCTTTAAATATATTGTCCTGTTCTTTTCTCAGCAAAATAGAAAAATGGTCCAACTTTCACTGTCTTCAAGTGTTTCAACTCTACTAGAAAATTAAAAGGTGAGAGAAATGCTGAACAAAAACATTTCCTTTAAATGCAGAAAGAAGTAGACAAGTCAAAACCTGAATAGTATTAATGAATTATTTGAAAATGTATATATCAGAATGAGATAATTAATTATATAAATATAAAAAGGGACAAGTATAGCCAGCAGGTTAATAATGAATATTTCAGAAGCTAGTGCTTAAAAAAAATGTTTCTTAATTATGTTCATTTACAGATTTCTGAAAGAAAGGGTGTTAATGGGATAAAAGAATTTCAATACATAATATGAAGATGAACGAAAATGAGTCGTGAACAAAAAAAATGAGAGGAGATGACATATAAACAAGTTGTAAACATTACAACTTATTTTCTTCTACATACTACTGACACAAAATTTTCTCTTTGTTACCTTAGATTTTAGAGGTGGAAGTGTAAGTTAGCCTTAGACAAGGAAAGCTAAACTTTAGTGACTTCCAATTTTTTTGTATATTCGCCTCTAAAACCTAGATTTCTTACCCGAGAATACTTTGTAGCCAAAAATAAAGTCATATTTTGTATATAACAAACAAACAAAATAATTTGTTAACATTTGAGGCAAATAGAGTCTGAGAAATCCATTCTGGGTTAGAATCTATTAATTGTGAAATGTAGTTTACAGAAACTTTGACTTCTATGCCCACATTTGCACAGAAGCTATAGTCAAAGCGTTACTCAGTGATTACCTGTGGCCTTGAGCTTTGGCTGGGCACCATGATTTGCTTTCATTTGACATTTTGGGACATTTTATTGTCACTCAAATGAGAATCACAGAACCATAGAGCCGAATTTGAGTTCAGAAATCACCGAGTACCATTTTCACCCACCCCTGCCTCTGAGTCCCTCTTTGTGTAAGCCGTTGTAGTTCACACCGTGAGTCAGAGAATGAGCTTGTATAGATTAGGGATTCCAAACCTCAGGCCCATCATTGCTCCTCAGTGAGATAGGCCAGTTCAAATTTTCTGCAAATGTTAAAAAAAAAACAAAAAATGCAGTTCAGAATTCTGTTCAGGGAGCCTCGTGTGGACTCAGTATTCAAGTGGACAAGGGATTTATTGTCTCAAGCCACGTGGAAGGTCTGGGGCCTGACCTGCCAAAAGAAGCCCCAGTTCTGAGTGCCTGATGGATGCCCTTCATCTCACTTTACCATCTTTAGTACCTCATAGAAGATATTCAAAAAGCACCACATTCTATAAATAGAAAAGGAATTGCAGATTAGAGATTAGTGATTTGAAAACACCCATACAGCCATTTGGCAAAGAAGAAGAAAACCAATTCTACATATCCTTTATTTTCAGTAAAGTATTCCCTAAGAAATAGATATTGTAGCCCCGGAAAAGTCAATTTCAATGAATACCCATGGCTGTACCATCTCAGATTTCAATTAACTATTTTTCTAATGGTCTTTGGGGGTAATTCCATTCATTTACTCCATGTTGAAGAATTTACGCAGCAGGTTTTTGTGGAGGTGGTCTCACCATGTTAATTTTCTTAATGTAAAGAAATACAAGAGTGTAGCAAGGCTCTCCATGTGGCCCCTGCCTCTGTCTTCCCTTCTCAGAACGCACTGGTTTGATTCAGGGTCTCTGTCTTTTTCCTACAGCCACAAGCTTCACTAGGCCAGTCACAGAAATCTCATTTTCCTTACATACGCTTCGTTCTGAAGCCAGCATGTGACAACTCAGAAGAGTCGTGAGGGAGTATCTGCTGAATTATTCCTGAGAAAGGGTTTCTTCTTATAAAAGTTATCGTCAGGAAGAGATTCTTTTATCTGCTTCCACTGGACACTGTTGTGTGCAGATATCATGTCCAGGTTGATATAACCATTTCACAGCCATCAGGGCAGCCAGCTGGAGAGTGGAGCTGAAATGCCAGGGGGATCCAGTGCAGAGACGGAAAGAACGCTGGTTCCTGGTGACGTCACTGAGCCTCTGACTAACCAGCCCTTTCACTGTGATGCCAGTGACTTCTCCTTATACAGGAAGATTCCATTTTCCACATTGTTAAGACAGCTAATTGAGGCTTTTCTGTTGTTTTCTGCAGGGAGTCCTAAGGGACATACGAAGAATATAGAAGTAGCCTGTTCCCTGATACTTTTTTAAATGCAGTGACCCCCATCAAGGACTTCTGCTTCAGCAATATACTTCCATCACTAAAGATGCTGCTAAGAATATATAGTTGGCTAGATTACTATTGCCAGTGATGGAATATTCAAAATCTAATCAGTTTTCAGTTCAAGGAAATAACCGCTAATAAAAAAAAATGCTTTTGGATCATTTCATGAGGCAGAGTACTTTATTCCATATGGCATCCTGCACGTCCATATGGCTTCAGGAATTAGAGAGGTATATGTGTCAAAATATTCAATCAGTTGCAGCCCTTAAAGTTGATAATGTTATGTGTTTGGAGCATACACCATCTCATGAATATGGGGGAAAGTCAAAGGAGCAAATGCCAGCCAAAGGAAAATCATAGTGAGTTTATATTCAGGAGAGAGAAAAGAAAGGAAAGAGACCCGTGCTGCTGTAATTTAATCTAAATCATGTGAATGATACTGACTCCATGCTGCAATAACCCAGTCACGGGTAAAAGCAGTGTGTAATAAGGTTTATTCAAATAAGAATGGGGCAGGAAGTTCTGATTCTTTTACATTTCAATTGGCATCATTTCAGAATTTCCACCATATATCAAGCAGTTACCTTGAAGAAAAAGACATGTAATAAGCAAACTTAAACACCTTCAAAATATTTCAGTTTTTTTTTTTTTTTTAAATCCTTTTCTGTATCCAAGCCCACTTCAAAGATTGTTCTTAACCCCTCCTGGCCCTGGCTGCCTATAAACTGTTTAAGTGGTGACTGATCTGAGAATTCTTCTGCAAATTAGGCTTTCCAGATAAAGGGCTTAAATAGGCTAGCTGCCCATGTGGAATACCCCACAGCACGGGCACCTTCCATCTTGATGGAAGGGCTGGAGTCTGGGTCTGGTGGCTCTCAGAGCGAGGGGGGAAGGCTGCTCAGGAAGGCAGGCAAAGCTTCCTGGGCAACAGGTGTTTTGCAGGGTAAAAAAAAAAAAAAAGAAAGAGAAACAAGGATGAGCTAGAGCTGTATTTTGGTGAAACTCTTCCAAGGGAAAGAGGGTGGAGATGTAGATGTCGATGCTGTGTAAAAAATAAAGAGTTAACAGCCAGAGAAACAAAGTCAGTTCCCCTGGGAAAAATACAGCAGCGTATGCGTCAGTCAAGAGATAGTCATCAAAGTCTACAAGGGCCACAAGGCACGAAGAGACCTATTTTCTGAAACGCATTTCACTGTAAATTAACTACTCTCAGATCAGAATGCAGAATACACCCAGTACAAGTTAGGTGAGTAACATGCAGTGTGTGTGTGTCTGAATTTTTGTACAAAGGAGTTTATAAATGAATACATTCAAAATGTATTTCATTTCATCAAAGAATGATACTCCATATACTATAGTGAAACTCAAATGGCATAAACGCTGGCCAATTCCCTTCATTTCTACCAATACTCGGCACTTCCCAGTCATTGGAACTCCAGGGGTGCCCGCCTCTGGGGTTCAACTTACGTACAAATTAGCAAGACGGTGTCTTTCAAACAACACATGAAACTACCTAAGTTTGAATTACTGCAGACACAAACCTATTAAAAAACAAACAACAGGGGCTTCCCTGGTGGCGCAGTGGTTAAGAATCTGCCTGCCAATGCAGGGCACACAGGTTCGAACCCTGACCCGGGAAGACCCCACATGCCACGGAGCAACTAAACCCGTGTGCCACAACTACTGAAGCCCGCCTGCCTAGAGCCCGCGCTCCACAACAAGAGAAGCCACAGCAATGAGAAGGCCACGTACTGCGACTAAGAGCAGCCCCCGCTCGTCGCAACTAGAGAGACCTGCGTGCAGAAACAAAGACCCAACGCAGCCAAAAATAAATAAATAAAATAAATAAATAAAATTAAACAAACAACAAATCGTGGCATGATATTGAGTCTGATGAACCTACCCTACACCATCAGGATTGATCCTACTCCCTCCTCCCCAATTTTTATTTAAATTCTTTGATGTGCACATATCACATCCCAACACAAAGTTGGTCTCAACCTCGTACCACAGTTGTGAGAGGCTTGAGGGCAAAGTGATGCCTCCTGGCACCCAGCAAGAGTCCGGTGTCCATCTGGCCCTCAGACATGGTGCAGGATGGGCTGAGGCACCTGGAGGTTCAGCTCCACTGTTGAGTCTGGCCAAATCCTTCCCTGTTTGTGTGGACAACCCTGATATCCCCAGATCCCACTGGTTCTGCCTTCTAGGAACCGCTAGCTCTGCATAACTTAGTGCTTAATTACATTCTTCAAGTTTCTTTCTCTCTTGTCTCTCCAAATACATGTGAGCCTCTTGAAGGAAGAGGCCATCCCTGGTTTTTCCCTTAGTTACTTGTTTTGAGAGCTTAGCATTGTGCTGAGGATTTGTGAAGTTGATGGTTTGGAGGGTGGAAAAAGAGGGCATTTCTAAAGCACTAGAGAAACCCTGTCCCTCAGTTTATGAGGATTCCTTGCTTGCTGTGAGTATATGCCGAGTACAAGGCACAATCACATCAGATTTAGCCACCGTTACCTCCCCCTGACCTTCCTCAGAGGGCAGTTCTGGTAGAGGAGAATCAGAAAGAATTTGGAAACAGAAAAATCTGTTATTTACTAGATTGTAACCCTGGGCAAATAACATCTCTTTATTTCTTCATTACTAAAATTGGAATAATGCAACTTCCTTGCATGTTTTCAGGAGTATTAAATGAGATAATGCATAGGATAGATTGAGCAGGCGAGGCGATTCCCTTTCTGTGCTAGTCACCAGTGACTTGCTCCCTACTTACTGTATGAATGACCAGGCAATTAGCTGTTCTAGTCATACCTAAACACACACAGGCACACACAATTTCAATATAGATGTGTATCTATGTATGTTAGTAACCCCAAACTACTGTGTTCGTTTTTATCGCTGCCACAGCAAATTGCCACCGACTTAATACAGTACAGATCTGTGATCTTACAGCTATGTTCACATGGGTCTCGCAAGGCTAAAACCAAGGTGTGGGGCGCACTGCATGTCTTTCTGGGGGGTTTAAGGGAGAATCCATTCTGTGCTCTCTGAAGCTTCTAGAAATCGCCTACATTCCTCGGCGCAAGGCTCCTCCCTCCATCTTCAAAGTCAGCAATGGCGGCATGAAGTCTTCTTATGCTGGTCTCTCTCTTCTAAGGCATCATGTCATTAGATTATCTTGGATAATCCAGGATAATCTCCACATCTCCAAGTCCTTAACCCTAATCATATCTATAAAGTCTCTTTTGCCATATAGGGTAACATATTCACAGGTTCCCACAGTTAGGGCATGGGCATCTTTTTAAATTGGGGAAGACTTATTCTGCCTACCACAGCTATGAAGAATTCATTTCAAACCTCAAGTTTGCAGAATGCATATGGACACTGAGAACTCCTATACCCCCTCAGTCTATAAAACTAACCCATCCCTCTTACAAACTTGTGATGCTTTGAAATTTTTCTCAAACTAGAATGTCTGTCCTCTACCCTCCTTTAGCCTCCATTACACATGTAGCTCTTTAGAGGTATCTCAACAACAAAAACAACAACACTCTGTCAGTCTCGTATTTCTGGCTGAAACACCATCTTGTCTGCCAGACCTAGCCTTGTTTTTCTTATGAATTCCAATTCTTTTTTTCTTTTTTTTGTCATGAATGGTTTTGGTGTCATATCTAATAATCTATGGCCATTGAAATTTTGATAAGGATTGCATTTAATCTGTAGATCTCTTTGGGTAGTATTATCATCTTAACTATTAAATTTTCCAAGCCATGAATGCAGGATGCTTTCCACTTATTTAAATCTTTCTTAATTTCTTTCAGCAATTTTTTTTTTTTTTTTAGTTATCTGTATACAAGTCTTTTACTTCCTTGGTTAAATTTATCCTTGACCATTTTATGCTTTCAGATACTAATGTAAATTGAATTTTCTTTTTTTATAATTTCTTTTTTTGGATTGTTGATTGCAAGTGTATACAAACAAAATGGAGTATTTTGTTTTTGTTTGATTTTATAAACTGTAATTTTGCCAAATTTATTAGCTCTAGTTAGTTTTGTAAAAATTCTTTGGGATTTTCAATATATAGAACCATGTCATCTAAAAATAGAAATAAAATTCCTTTTCCAAATTTGGGTGCCTTTTACTTCTTTTTCTTGTCTAATTTCTCTGGGTAGAACTTTCAGTAAAATGTTGACTATTAACAGTGTGAAAGTGGGCATCCTTGCCTTGTCCCTGATGGTACAGGGGAACTTTCAGTCTTTTACTGTGGAGTATGATGTTCTCTGTGGGCTTTAAAAAAAATGTCCTTTATCATATAGAGTAAGTTTTCCTCTACTCCTAATTTTCTGAGTTTTTTTTTTTTAATCATGAAAATGTGTTGAATTTTGTCAGGTGCTTTTTCCACATCAATTTAGATAATCATCTGTTTTTTTTCTTTGTTTTATTACTGTGGTATATGACATCAACTGACTTTCTTATGTTAAGCAACCCTTGCATTACGGGGATAAGTACCACTTGGCCATGGTTGTAATCCTTCTTACATGTCGTTGTATTCCATTTACTAGTGTTTTATTCAGGAAATTTGCATCTATGTTAATAAGAAATGTAGATTATTTTTCTTTTCTTATGGTGTCT
The DNA here is from genome assembly GCF_949987515.2 of Delphinus delphis. Lineage (NCBI taxonomy): Eukaryota > Metazoa > Chordata > Mammalia > Artiodactyla > Delphinidae > Delphinus > Delphinus delphis. The sequence goes on along the minus strand of NC_082694.2, from coordinate 5,431,165 downwards.
TTGCTGGCCTTTTAAAGTGAATTAGGAAATATTCCCTCCTCCCCTCATATTTTTTGGAAGATTTTGAGAAGGATTTGTGATAATCCTTATTTAAATATTTGGTAGATGTCACCAGTAAAGCCGTGTGGTACTAGACTTTTCTTTGTTTGGAGGTTTATGATTACTGATTCAATTTCTTTACTTTTTATAAGTCTGTTTATATTTTCTACTTCTTCTTGAGTCAGTTTTGGCAATTTCTACAAAATTTTCCATTTTGTCTAGGTTATCTATTTTTGGTGTACAATCGTTCTTAGTTTTCTCTTATAATTTTTTTTTTATTTCTCTAAGATTAGCAGCAACATCACCTTTTTAACTTCTGATTTTAGTTATTTGCATCTTCTCTATTTTTTCTTAGTGTAGCTAAAGGCTTGCCAACATTTGTAAATCTTCTAAAAAACCAACTTTTGGTTTTATTGGTTCTCTATATCGTATTTCTAAACTCCACTTCATTTATATCTACTGTAATCTTTATTATTTCCTTCCTTCCACTAGCTTTGGGTTAAGTCTGCTTTTGTATTTCTATTTGTAATAGAAATAGGTTAGGTTACTGATTTCAAATTTTTCTTCTTTTTTAATGTAGGCCTTTACAGCTATTAATTTCCCCCAGAATGCTGCTATTGCTGCGTCCTATTAATTTTCATTCATCTCAAAATATTTTCTGATTTTCTTTGTGATTACCTTTTTGACCAGTTGGTCGATTAAAAGTGTGCTGTTTAATTGTCATATTTGTGAATGTTCCAATTTTCTTTATGTTATTGATTTCTAACTAGTTCCATTGTAGTGAAAGAAGATACTTCATATGATTTCAATTTTTAAAATTTATTGAGGCTTATTTTAAAGCTTAACATTATGGCCTATCCTGGAGAAAGTTCCATGTGCACTTAAGAAAAATGTGTATTCGGCTGCTGTTGTGTGGAGTGTCTGTAGATCTAGTAGGTTTACTGGGTTGTTCCAGTCTTCTATTTCCTTAGTGATTTTCTGTCTGGATCTTCTATTCATTATTGAAAGAAGGGTATTGAAGTTCCCCACCATTATTGTGGAACTATTGCAATTCTGTAAATGTTTCCTTTATATATTTTGTGACCCTGTAGTTTGGTGCATATATGTGTATATATATAATATAATATATAACTGTTTTATATATATAACATAATATATAACTGTACTATATATAACATAATATATAATTGTACTATATTATATATAATATAATATGTAGTTGAATCTAATATACATAATGGTTATATCTTCTTGATAGATTGAGTCTTGTATCAATATGTTATGTTCTTATTGGTCACTTTTAACTGTATTTGACTTAAAGTATATTTTGTATGATATTAATGTAGCTACTCTAGCCGTTTGTTACTATTTGCATGAAATATCTTTTTCCATTCTTTCACTTTCAACTTATTTGTATCTAACCTGAGTTTCTTGTAGACAGTGTATTGTTAGATAGCTGTATTTAATTGGTGTGTTTAATCCATTTATATTTAAAATGATTATTGATAAGGAAGGACTTCTGCCATTTTGTTATTTGCTTTTTATATGTCATATCTTTTTTATTACTCAGTTCCTCTGATACTGCCTGCTTCTTTGTGTGTTTGATTCTTTATGTGTGTGTGTTTGTGTTTGTGTGTGTATGCTTTCCCCTCCTCATTTCTTTTTCTGTATGTTTTTACATATCTTCTTTGTGGTTAACCTGGGGATTACATTTAAAACTCTAAATTTATAACAATCCAACTTAAATTGACAACATCTTAGCTTCAATAGTATTTATAAACCCTTCTTCAACACAGTTCTTCCCTCTCTCCCTTTATACTGTTGTTGTTACAAATTATATCTTTATATACTGTGTGGCCATTGACATAGATTTATATTTTTTTATGATTTGTGTTTTAAATTATATGAAAACAAAAATGAGATTTAAACAAATAATTTTAATACTTCTGGCTTTTATCTTTACCAATGCAATTATCTTTACTAGTGTTCTTTATTTCTTTGTATGGCTTTGGCTTACTACCTAGGATCTTTTTATCCTGAAGGACTCCTTTTTGTATTTCTTGCAGAGTAGGCCTGCTACCAACAAACTTCCTAGATTTGTCTAGGGATGTCTTAGTTTCTCCTTCATTTTTGTTTTTTGTTTTTTGTTTTTTTTTTTTGCGGTACGCGGGCCTCTCACTGTCGTGGCCTCTCCCGTTGCGGAGCACAGGCTCCAGACACGCAGGCCCAGCAGCCATGGCTCATGGGCCCAGCCGCTCCGCAACATGTGGGATCTTCCCGGACCAGGGCACGAACCTGTGTCCCCTGCATCGGCAGGCGGGCTCTCAACCACTGCGCCACCAGGGAAGCCCCTCCTTCATTTTTAAAGCATCATGTTACTGGATATTGAATTCTTGGTTGACAGGTTTTTTCTTCCTTTCATCACTTCAAATATGTCATCCCATTTCTTTCTGGCCCCCATAGTTTCTGATGATGCTGGGCTGTTGACCTTATTGAGAACCCCTTTTAAGTGACAAGTTGCTTCTCACTTACTGCTTTCAAGATTCTCTCTTTGCCTTTGTCTTTAAATGATTTGAATAAAATGTATTCGGTGTGGATCATTTTGAGTTTATCTTATTTGGAGTTCTTTTAGCTATTTGAATGTATAGATTTATGTCTTTCACCAAAATGCAGCCATTGTTTTTTTAATGTCCCGCCTATCCCTTTCTCTTTCTCCTCCTCTTCTGGAACTTCTATAATGTGAATGTTGATACACTTTATGATGTCTCACAGGTCCTTTAGACTCTTTTTATTTCTCTTCATTCATGTTCTTTCTGCTTCTCAGACCCAATACTTTCAATTGTCTTATCTCTAAGTTTACTGATTCTTCTTCTGCCTGCTCCAATCTGCTGTTGAAACACTAGTAAAATTTCCATTTCAGTGATTGTACTTTTAAGCTCCAGTATGTTTCAGCTTTTTCTATTTCATTTCCTTTTTCTAATTTCTTTATTTTATGGATATAGTGCTTACATGGACGAACTGATTCTTGAATCTCTTTAGTACATCAGTTGCCAGACCATCACTCCTAGCTCTATACTTTCTCAACTCTATAGTATCTATCTTGCAAAAACCACATAAGTTATTTATACCTATGGGAGAGATAATCCTTCAGTGGTGGTGAAGTGTGATAAGTGCTGTGACAGAGGCATGCCAGGTGCTATGGGAGCCTCAGGGAAAGGACATGATTTGGTCAGGGGGTGAAATGTCATGGAGACTTCTGGAGCATATGCCACAGTTACTGACATTTGTAGGACAAACAGGTGGGCAGTGGGCTCAGGAAGAGGAAACAGATGGGAAAGATTTGTAAAACAGTATGAAATACTTAGTATGACATATAGTTCAGTACTCGTGATGGGTGGAGGACTTGTGAAGCAGGATGTGTTATCCATTTGCAGCCATAGTGTGATGAGCTGGTATGCCCTCCTTTTTTAAAAAATAAATTTATTTATTAATTTATTATTTATTTTTGGCTGCGTTGGGTCTTTGTTGCTGCACGCAGGCTTTCTCTAGATGTGGCAAGAAGGGGCTACTCTTCATTGTGGTGCACAGGCTTCTCATTGCGGTGGCTTCTCTTGTTGCGAAGCATGCGCTCTAGGTGCTCGGGATTCAGTAGTTGTGGCACGCAGGCTCAGTAGTTGTGGCTCGTGAGCTCAGTAGTTGTGGTGCATGGGCTTAGTTGCTCCGTGGCTTGTGAGATCTTCCCAGACCAGGGCTCGAACCCGTGTCCCCTGCTTTGGCAGGCAGATTCTTAACCACTGCACCACCAGGGAAGCCCTGGTATGCCCTCTTAAGGAGCTGGGATATGATCCTAAAGGCACTGGAAAGATTTTTCTGGACTAGATTTTTTTCTGCCAAAAAAGTGAACTGGTAGCATTGTGAACAGAGAAGAGGACACCATGGACACAGTTAGGCGAGAAGCAGTGGAAGAGTCAGGACATCATTAAACAGGTCAAACTACGTTCTAGCTCTATTTAGGGGGGTGGCATGGATGGAGGAGAGACATGAATTTTACACTTAATTTAGGAGGCTGAATCCCTGTGACTTAGTGACCAATTAGATGTGCCAAATAAATGAGGTACCCAATGGCTCCCAAATTTGTGACTTGTGAGGCGAATAATAGGAGCATATAAGAAGCCTTACATTTCACAAGGGAAAACGATGAGTTCAGTTTTGGACCTACTATTTCTGAATTTCCAAGGGACATTCAAGAACACTTTATTAGTTGATTTTTCAATTATAGTACAAATATTTTTCAGAGTATCTGGGGCACAGGAGAAAGTTTAGACCATTAACATACATGTAGAATCATTTAATACAAAATCTTTGTTTTCTAAACTATTAGAAGATAAATTTTTAAAACAAAGACAACAAAAAACATTCCATGAAGTTTTTTTGGTTTTGGTTTTGGTTTGTTTTTTGGCCTGGCCAAGTACGAAACCAAACCAAACCAACCCGACAATTTTTTGAAAGAAAATATCTGCAAAACATATATGTGTGAAAGGGTTTATATTGAGACTACATAAGAAACTCATGTACATCAATGATAAGAAGGAAAATAACCCAATAAAAGCCAAAGATTTGAACTGTTTACTAAAGAAGATGAAAAGGGAGCCAGTAAGCACATAAATGTACATCTCACCATCTCTAGTCATCAATGAAATGCAAATTAAACCAGAATTTGATACTGATATGTACCCACAAGAATGAACAAAGTTCAAAAGACTGACAAGGCCAGGTATTGATGAAGATGTGAAGCAGCTGGAATACTCTCCTATTGTCAGGAGGAATGCAAAATGGTACTACTGCGTTGGAAGTCAGTTTGGCAGTACTGTAGAAAGTTAAATGTTGTTCTACCATGTGCCCCGGCAATCCTACTTCCAGACATCTACCCCAGACAAATGAAAGCACACGTCCACATAAGTACTGAATACTTCTATACAATGTCAGTAATGACAATATTCATAATAACCACTAACAACTCAAAATGTTCATCAATAGTGCTTTACTACTCAACAATAAAAATAATAACAAAGCATTAATACATGCAACAACAAGGCTGGATCTCAAAAATAATGTGCGAAGTGAAAAATGTAAAACTAAGCCTACATACTTGTCTTCGCCTGTTTAAGCTGCTATAACAAAATACAACCAACTGGGTGGCTTATAAACAACAGAAATGTATTTCTTACCGTTTTGGGGCTGGAAGTCCAAGATCAGGTGCCAGCCTGGTTGGGTTACAGTGAAGGCCCTCTTCTGGGATGCAGACTTCCCACCTTTGGCTGGGTCCTAATATGGTAGAAGGGGCTAGGAAGCCCTGTGGGATCTCTTATATAAGGTCACTAATCCCATTCGTGAAGGCTCCACCCTCATGATGCATGCACATCTGAAAGGCCCCAACTCCTAATACTATCATCACTGGGGGTTAGGATTGGTTGGGTCCTAACAACACTATATAATTCCATTTATGTGAAATTCTAGGAAAGGCAAAATTATAGTGACATAAAGCAGATCAATGGTGGCCTGGGCTGTGTGGTCAGGGGAAAGAATGGATTAAAAAGGCCACGAGGAAACTCTTCAGTGGCCATGGAACAACTTTTTGTCTTCATTGTAGTGGTGGTTATGTGACTGCAAGCAACTGCCCCAATTCACCAAATGTGGATGGATTTATTACATGTAGCTGATGCCTCAATACAGCTGAAAACTAAAAAATAATCTCAATTATAGAATGAAGTGAATATGAATGCATTTAATAAATATCTTTATAAATAAGCACTTGTTGAAAATAATAATTCATCATAATATTGATATTACTTTTGCTCTGCAATCTCATTTTGGCTTAATTTGGTCTTTTAGTAGAATCTATTTACCAACAGAAGTTGTACACTCATAGAAAATGTGAAGCAGCCCCACAAGAACCTTATTTTCACTTAATTTTTGTGAGATAATATTCCCAGGAGCCCTCATTTTCACTTGTCCAGTGGTGGCTGGGGATATGGAAACTTCCTGGCACAGAGTTGTTTTTTTCATGCCACTTTAAAATATCAGTGTGGACAGCAGTAATGTCTCTTTCTATCACCCACAAATGGTTAGTGCCACATCCTGAAAAGAACTGTCCCACTTGGTGTTTTAATTGTGACTGTAACCCTCTCTACAGTGGCTCAAATGCATCGTTTGAAATGTGGCAGAGCTAACTGTTTGCACTGTGGCCACTTTACCTCTGTGATGCATTAAAAGGTGTAATCCAACTGAAATGTAAATCACTGTTCTTGAAAACAAATTACAAATGGAGATAGCAGGACTTCAGAGCAGGACTTCAGAGTAGCTTTAAGCTTCAAAGGACCCATCCAAGACCTATTTCTTTCAGGTCTAAATTGCAGCCACACTATTTTCAAGGGTAATAGGAGGTTGCTGAGGCACTCTGATTACAAGGTGATGGTAACCAATGCTTTTAAACACAGTGCCCGAATAGAAGAACACACAGCATTCATCACTTGGATTCAAAAACACAAGAGGAAAGAGTGGTTTCCCTATGTGCTGTAGCTCTAACTAACCCCTGCAGATGGCCCGCACTGGGATCCCTTGTTAGAACACTATTTCTTATTCCTTAATAATCGTCATATGGCCAATCCTAATTGCTAGTCTATTGCAAAAAAAAAGAAAAAAAATGATGAATTTTGTTTTGTTCATGACTGTGATGAGCTATTATTATTCTTACTATTATCTCTGACTTTGACTTCTCCTTTTCCTTGGTAGAAGGTGATAAGGACTGAGGCCTGAGATCATAGGTCACAGGGGATGAAAAGGTGCCTGAAAGTTTTCCAAATCCTGGGCTGCCATGCTTGTTGAGCTGAATGAGTAGGCCTAGACTGTGAATTTTTCTGAACTCTGAATCCAGGCCCGAGCTTACCACAGCTGGTGTTTAGGTTTGATGGGCGGCAGATGACTGATGGACACAAGACAAGAATCTTCTGGTTGGTTGGCTTGGATTCATTTTTCACAGGATTGCTTATATAGTATTAACACCTCTAGAGAATATCATTTATACTTTACTTTTCCCATATTTAAATAAACCTGGAGACAGAGATAATTATTCTGTACCCACTTGCTAGATCAACTGCCTCAAAAATATGCAAATCAAGTCTCTTCCCTCCCCTTATTAAGAACTTTAAACTCTTTCATTAGAAATATTTCCTTAGGGGAATTCCCTGGTGGTCCAGTGGTTAAGACTCCATGCTTCCCTGCAGGGAGCATGGGTTCCGTCCCTGGTCAGGGAACTAAGATCCCACATGCTGGGTGGCATGGCCAAAACGTTAAAAGAAATATTTCCTTAGTTGACCATCCAAAGTCCTCAGTGATATGTCCTTCTCAGCATCACTTGCCCTACAAAAGCTCACCCCAGTTTATACTAGTTTCCAATTAATCCCTGAGTTTTTCCACCTTTCTTAAATTTATTCTTCCTAAAATACTGTTTACCAAATTGCCTGTCTTAGGCCCATTGAATGCCTGTCCATCCATCCATCCAACCATCCATCCATCCTTCCTTCCATCCATCCATCTTTTCATCCATTAGATAATCACTTATTAAAGGGTGAACGCTTGGTACTGCAGATGAGAATTGACATAAAAAAACCCACAAAACATTGACGCAATACTCAACGTGCTCAAGGTCTAGCTGGAGGGGAGAGGGTGGAGAATAAACACAAATCTTAGCCCATTGCAACAAGTGTAGTGGCAAAAATTTGTATTCAGAACAATGATAGCACATGGAGTCATCCCAGCCTAGTATCTGGTATTTCATTGCAATTACTTAACTAGGTCACTGCTCACTCTACTGAACAGTGATCTTTGCAGTACCCTGTGAACGCGTCCTGAGGGCTTATGAAATGTGGATGTTAGAAATGTGAACGAATCACTGTGTGATGTCAAGACCTCCAGCTGTAGCAGACACTTATCAGCTATGAAGGTATCTCGAAACTTCTAAATTCACCAGACACGGAGTGAAGAACTTTGGTGTGAACTAGATCAGGTCACATGAGCAAATAGCATCTCTGTCCATGAACATGAGGCACAGCTGTGCCCCTTGAATTCTCCGAGGGCAGCAGGGAGGGCTGTGGTGCCAGGCTGCCTAAGAAAGATACTAAAAAATAAAGAAGGAAGGAAGGGAGGGAGGGAGGGAGGGGAGAGATAGCTAGAACCCTAACTCTCAAACTATCTTCCTCTATGGCCTTGAGTAAATTAGTCTGTCTTCCTGAATCTAAGTGTCAGGAAGACTTATCGGAAGAGATTGAGCTATATTATTTTTCAAATTCTGTCTATTCCAACACACTATTAGCTAAGAAGTTTCTGGAAGCTTCAAGCAATTTCAGCAATATTATTTTTATGAGAATAATTAAAATATATCTCTCTCTTATATGTAGATACATATCTCTATATCTATCTCTGTATCCATCTATCTATCTAGATATAAATACAATAAATTTTAAATGCATGGTACCGCCCCCAGATGAGCACCATTTCCTACAGGTTTTATGACCATCTTCTCAGTGGCCTATGTTTTAAAAAATTTAAATGTGTGAGCATTTTCTTTCTTTGTGATATAAACTTTGTTGATTCCACTCTTCATGCTAGAAGTGATTAGAGTAGCTTTGATTCTGTAGTTTGAATCCTACTGTCTGCAACCTATAGCAGAGAAATGGTATGAGAGATAAGGTATAATTAGATTTCCTCCCAGTGTATTTTAGTCTTTGTTGCTGAATAAGATATGGTGTAGTACTGTATGTGGGGACTGATGATAATTAAATGGCAATTCTGTGTGACTATTTTTAAAGGACTAAACCAGTTGAACATTAACACGTAAGAATCATATCACACTTAGCACCTCTGAAGCCACCGTCTACACAACTGAGGGGGCTCTGACTGTCTTACAGAAAAAGGAAATCACTTGTATCTAACTGTGGCTTATTTGAATGGGTGCCTTTAATTAGATTTTTATAACTGCGATCTTATTTTTCTTAAATAAGACGTAACTAACTTGAATAGTGTTATTTTGTTAGACTTACAAGTTGGATGTCTGGATGATTGCTTGTTCAAACCCACTTGTGAGGATAAAAGGGGCCTATTTTAAAATATGCATGGGGAATAGGCATTAACCATGGACCTTCCCAGGCAAAGTGGTACATGTGGCCATCTGACTCATATGAGGCTTAGATATTTGAGGTAGAGAATTGCAGATGATTCAGCAGGCAAAAATCTCTCTACTCACACTCTCTGGTATATTCTAATTTTGAGATTTATGTCACTTAGAAATGGAGACTCTGGCTAACTTCTGAGAATTCCATTAAGTTGTAGTTTCAAGTATACTAATAATATCAATTTATTTCATAAATACAATTTGTGACTTAAATATATCATGGAACTGAAATATTCACCTTTGATTATACAACCTAGCTCATGTTGTCCCAAAATGAGAACAAAAATGAAAGGCATGTTTACAAAGTTCAACTCAACATTTAACTGTATTCAAACCTAAAAACAAAAATATACCTGTACCATAATTTCTACATACTACTTAAAATAATGCTTTGTGATCATAAATTTTGCCCAAGTGTCCATTACTTATTTATTTTTTTACAAAGCTTTAGTAGAATAAATGTAAAAATGCTCTGGCATGTCTTATCCAATTGTTACTTTTATCCAGAAGTAACCATTTTCCCCTTCTCCATGACCTAAGTACTTTGAAAAGTATCAAATTTGTCTTGTAATGATCAAAGTATTCAATAATGTACACAAATGAAAGGTAGCTTCAATTTCATTACAAATTCAATTCAATCACAAAGGCAGCTGACAGTACAAATTTGTAACAAATTGGGCAATTCAAGAAGCTATATTAATGAATGCTATGAAACACAGGGATCGTTTGTGTAAATGGAGTTGAAAAATACACCTGTTGTTTCCCGCTAGTGATAATAATCATATAGCCAGACCATAGAATAAGGTCTGCTTTCTCAGTCTATGCCCATTAGGAAACAACCCTTCATTGTTACTTTGCATGTGGAGAGGGCTTGCAGATGGTAGGGCGACAGGAAACGAAGCTGTGGGAATCATTTAGTGCAACCCTATACTCAGACAGGTGCCACTTGTAGACATTTTAATTGATCTCATTTGTTAGTTATACCTGTAAATCACACTGTTATCATCCCTGGACAAGGAATGGAAACCAGAAATTGTCACAGACTGAAGATAGCAGACCAAGTCCCCAAATGGACCAGCCATATAGATTTACTGGCTTAGTTTCACAACAGTACATTAGATTGAAATTAGATACCTGGAAAAATCCAAATTACATGAGGCCTCTTGTTTCTTTATATCACATTGACAGAAAACATGGTTTAATATTCTACTGCAGCCGAGGCTGCATATCATATATTAAGATGTGTAAGTGTGTGTGTGTGTGTGTGTGTGTGTAAGAGAAAGGAACTTTTGAAGTTGTGAAAGGGTCCTCCTGTTATAGTGCATACAGAACATCACTGTGGTACAGTAAAGATATGCTTTTACCCAAATTCTTGTTAGAAAGTACCACTTTGCATCTGGTCACTACCATCCAGTATCTGTAATGATGGAAAGATATGGGTCAAGAATAAAGAGGCATTCAAAGGTTGTAGATTTCAAGGGTGTCCCAGCCTAGGTGGTGGTGGGGTGGGAGAGGTCTGCTTTTCTGTGTTTCTTTAATGAATCACTCAGGAATAGTTAACCCTCATAAGGTCTCTGAGTGAGGATACTGCTTAGGGATTACGTATAATTTCAGCAGAAAGTCCATTACAAAAACAAACAAGCAAACCCCCTCACCCCGCTCAAACTAACTTTCACTCAGCATAAAAAAACCTATTTTGTGTTTTCAAGCCCAGGAACTTTTCTAGCTTCACCAGCAACAGTGTTGCCTGGACCCTGCAGCAGTCAATGGAGATGCATCCCCTTGAAGTCATCCCAAAGCATTAAACATCAGCATTTCTGCTGGCTGGGACTTTAGTTAACTGGAGGTCAAACCCAAACCCACTTTAGCTTGAATGTAGTGAATTGATGTGAAACAAAGTCCATTTTCATCTGCATTAGTAAGAGTTACAGTTAACATCATGAAATCAGTGTTACTAAATGCTCTAAAGTATTTTGTTGTGATCACACTTAACAATGACTATTTCCTAGAAAAATATCAATGTAACTGGCATATGAAAAATTGCTAAATTTATGCCAACTAAAAGACAAACACAATATGTTCTTTTGATCAAAACTGAACTTGCAATTATCACTTTATCAAGTTATCATTTGTCTCTTTAATTCTTATTTTATGTAGTAAAATGTTCTATTTGACTTTTGACGTTTTCCCTTTTTTTAAGACAAGTTAACTGTATTTATAAGTGAGATAAGAACAACATATAAACATTCAGAAAATATAATTAAAAATAATAAAAACTGTGAGGTGAGAAGCTGTGGCAGATGCTGTTGCTTAAAATGTGTGAAAAATCTACTAACAGATATTCTTCAGATCAATGATTCTTAACATTTTAGGGGCATGGGGTTCTTGAACAATCTTATTAAACACTCATCCCCAAACTGAAATCAACACACTTTGTTGTACAGGATTATATGTCTGGAAATTGATTCCCTTCACATTCAGTATATTAAAATAATCTTTACTCTTGTCTTCCCTGAGCAATTTATTGGCCTTTTCTGAAAGAATCTGAAATTAGCCCACAGTAGGCAAATGAACCAAAATTAATTTTTGTTCTGCTCACATGTAACTTTCACTGAGGAGGCAGCTATAATTTAGTGGGAAGCTGTACTTGAAAACTGGGGAGTGGTCTCTGATAAGGAAGTGACCTTTAGCATCATGTCAGTTTAAATATTTTGTTCTAACAGCAGCAACACCTCAGCTGGGAAGGTTTTGTAGTAGCAAATTGAATGAAATCTCCCCTACCTTAAGTTGCCACGTAAGAATAAGGTCTGAACTCTCTAAGTCTATTCAAGTTGAACGCATGAGGCATAATTTCTTCTGTCTGCAAATTCATCAGATTATAAAGCTTATGTTGCTTCTCTGCATGCTGTGTGGAGATTTTGCCAAGTAGATTCACAGTGAACATCCCAAGGTGTTGAGTTAGCAGCCTCCTTCTTAGAAATAGTTCTTGGTTTGTTACTCTGCCCGGGTGGAAAATGACCCTGGGGCTCCAGGTAGCCATGCCAACCGTGCTTCCCATTGAAGAACTGGGTGTTAGCTTGATTCCCGTTGACATAAGCTCTGGCATGTCCAGGAGCACTGAATCATCAAGCGGAGGAGGTGTGCTATGAGGGGACAGGCTGGAGACAGCCAGGCACATGAAGAAGGCATGAGCCATCGGTCAAGCTCTGATCGTGCCCGCTCTTACCTCCTTGCCACCCTCCTCCGATGTGCACCTCTACACTCATCAGGAGTCCCCTACAGTGAGAAGGAAAAAAGTAGAATCTGAGTTACAGGTGACTATCTACACTGGGAAGAGGGTTTAAGGGTGTTAAAACCCCGTTTATACGTGAGAAAAACAATGCAGAATGAAAATCCTCCCCACGGGCAGAACTTCCAATAGTTTGTCTTACACGGCAAGGAGAGAGCTGAAATATGGATTGATGATAATTTATGAAATGGGGCAAATTGTTTGGCTGGATGGTCGGGGATTCGAAATGAGCAATAGTTGTGAATTGACAATGAACAGGTATGCGGATAGAAAGCTAGGAACAGACTCCAGCATGTTAGCCCAACCGTGAGTGTCAGACAGCCTCCTTCCACGGCAGTGTCTGCCCACTTGTCCATCATGGTGCAGACGGGAGCTATGGAGACCTGGACAATCAATGAGGAACTGGGGCTGCTGCTCTGCCGTGGGGTAGCAAGTCCTGGGGATGGAGCATAGGTGAGCTCCTGGGGCTCCTTCTGTGCTGACATTATTCAGAGAGGAAGTTAATGGGAGAGGATTGTGATCCTGCAGCAAAGACACCACCAAGGAGTCACATGCCTCCAACATGAAACTGGATGACCCCAGTGGGGTGAAGAACTCTAACCAGCTGCTGTGTTGGTTAAAGACAAAATGAGGTTGGTAGTGAAAGAAGGAAGTCGTATGTACCAACCATTGCCATCTGGGAAACAAAGCGTTTAGTGTTTGTCTGTATGTCCTGTCTCTCTCTCTCTCTCTCTCTGCATATGTAGATATACATGTGTATATGAATTACACACATATTACATATATCATTATATCATAGTATATTTAAATATATTAAATAACAAACACATATTATATATTCTATAATACATTATTATATATTATATATAAATTATGTGTGTATATATATATATTATATATATATATATATAAAACTTGGATTTGTTGGCAGTAGTTAAATTATTAAATTTTGTTCAAATATTACAGAATTCTGGATGTGATTCCAGCTTAGTAAGATGAAGGATATGCATTGGCAGGAATCCTATGTTTGGAGCTGGATGCAATAACTGTCAACACTGTCTCCCACTGAGAAAGGGATGAGTGTACTTCCACTTCTGCAAGGGACAGTTTTACACTCTTGAGTGGGTATCCTTTTATTTGGATGTCTTACTAACAGAAGAAGAATGTGGCTATTAGGCCACAAAAGAAGTATTTTGTGCATGTATTTTCATCCTTGTAGGCACTCAACACACAAACCCCAATTACAGGCAGTGATGGTGGGATCTAGTACCTGCTTCACTGCAGGATAAACCAGGGAGATGCCCACCTTCCCAGCCCCTGACAGCCCAGGCAGGACAAAGACATGTGACCCAAGCTTAGCCAAACCTCCTTCCACAGAGGTGAAATTTCAGATGCTGACCCGAGGGTATGGAGACAGTTGAAAAGATATTCATAGTACTGGTGTCCTGTTCTACAGCCGTGAATCTCAGGCATTGACAACATTCTAACCAGATTGCTACAATGGCATGAACTTGGCTGTGGTTTCAGCTGTCTAGCCTAACTTTTGTTCACCTGATTTTTTTTTTTAAATCTTTTCTGCAGTGTTTGTAGGGAATCTTCAGATTCTGTCTATAGAGAAATGACAATGTTTACTCACCTTCAAGTAGGAAAAGGCACTTCCATGATGATCAGGTCACTTTTATACTCTTTCAGGTTTTTTTCTGCCTTCCTTCCTCCCTCCCTCCCTCCTTCCCTCTCTCTCTTCCTTCTTCCTTCCTTCCTTCCTTCCTTCTCTCCCCCACTCCCTTTTCCCCTCCCTCTCTCCCCCTCTTTCTTTCTTATACATACATACTTAAGACATGGTTTGTTTTACTCACATAACATTTAACAAGACCGTATTTCATTAGTTTAAATATCTTTCTTAGGTATTTCTCTTATACATTATCAGGGTCAACAGCCCCTAATTTTCAACATTAATTTAACGCTGATGACTTTTTTGATTGTGATAATTTCTTGAGTAAATCCAGGATTGTTTTCTCAGGAAATCTGACTTTATATCAAGGAACCTCCATTTCTGCCTTTGTCATCTCTGGCAAATCCCCGAACTTGTCTACATTTTTATTTCTTTACCAATGAAATGCAAATAGAAAATGCATTTTAAAAAATGTGATAAATGAGATACTGTTTTGCAAACATTATGTATATACTGGTGTACAAAACAACATTGGCTCTCAGTACTGACTTGACTATATGGCACGTTCTAGGTATTCAGTGAATACTTCTGTGTTGAATGTGTTTATTTCATTAATCTGTTACCTCTACTTCATTAGTCATTAACGAGGCATGGAATTCCCAGGGAAAGGAACACAGGATAGGGCATTTTTGCTGGAGAAAATTTGAAAAGTTGGTAAGGAACTCTGCCTCTTCTAGCTAGTATGGAGGAGACAGATTCACTGGGTCACAATGAGTGTGGGCACTGGGTGAAAACCCGTGAAAACGGAAAAGGACTAGAAGGGAATGAAAGAAGGATGGGTCTCCAGGAGAAACCGTGTCTGTTTAGGAATTTCCTGCCATGCTAGATCATCTTGGCTAAAATCCTAAGTTTTACTTCCTTGCTTAAAAATCAAAATAGTTCCAGAATGCTTCCAGGATCAGGTACAAAACCTTAATGTTTATTTATTATGTAGCCACTCTTCCTCTGGGGGTTATTCTCCCAACTCACCTTTCCTTTCTCCTCTGAATCCTATTATGCATTGTACACTTCAGCTAAACTGTACTACTTTAAATTTCCCAGGTACGTGTATTTCTTTCCTGTCTCTCAGTCCATTTATCATAGAAGTTTTATGTGTTATGTTTTTATTTTTATTCATCTCAGAATATTTTCTAATTTTCCTTATGTTTTCTTCTTTGATCCCGTTTGGTTACTTCGAGGTGTGTTGCTTAATGTCCACATATTTGTGAATTTCTCAAAATTCTTTTCTGTTTTTGATTTATAATTTCATTCCACTATGGTCAGAGACATATTTTGTGTGATTTCAATCTCTTAAATATATTAAGTCTGGTTTTATAGCTTCAAATAGGCAGTACCCTGGAGAATGTTTGATGTGCACTTGAGAACAATGTGTATTCTGCTTTTCTTTGAGAGTGTCCTATAGATGTGTTTCTAGTTGTTTTCTAGTGTTGCTTCAGTCTTCCATTAACTAGTTGGTCTTCTATCTAGTTGGTTTTTCCACTACTGAAAATTGGGTATTGAAGTCTCTAACTATTGTTGTTAAATTGCGTATTTCTGCCTTCAGTTCCATCAGTTTTTTGCTTCATGAATTTTGGGGGCTCTATTGTTAGATATTAATACATACATTCTTATGATTGTTATATCTTCTTGATTAATTAAACTTGTTATCATTATAAAATATCCTTCTTTATATCTATTAATTTTTTCATAAAGTTTATTTTGCCTGATATTAGTATAGCATTAATGCTGTCTTTTGATTACTATTTGCATTGTACTTTTTAAGAAATCCTTTTTCTTTTAATCTATTTCTGTTTTTATAACTAAGGCATTTTTATAGATAGCATGATTGAATCATGGTTTCTATTTTTTAATACATTCTGTCCATCTCTGCCTTTTGATTGGAATATTTAATTAATTTACATTTAATAAAATTGCCAAGAGGTTAGAATTTATGCATGCTATTTTGCTATTTTTGTTTGTTTCTTATGGATTGCTGCAAGTTCTGAAAACGTTGAAATTGACAATTTTTGCCATTGTTCTTGCTGCTTTTATGGAAGAGAGGATTTTGAATGTCCTCCTTCTGCTATTTTTGTTGATGTCAATATTGCATTTCTTTTTGCTTCTTTTTAATAGCTTTTATATCTGCTGACATTATCCATTTGGTATTTCATGTTGTCTACTTTCTCCATTAAATTCTTTAACATAATAACCATAGTTATTTTAAATTCCCTGCCTGATAATTCCAGCATCTTAATCGTATATATATCTGGTGTGATGATTGCTTTATGTCTTTACAGTATACATATATATATATATATATATATATATATATATATATCTCCTTTTGTCATGGCTTTTGCATTTTTTTCTTGAAAGATGGACATATATCAGGTAATAGGTCCTAAGGCAATAGAACTTTAGTGTTAGAGTTTTTCTTAATTCAGCTATAAAATGAGTATGTTTTAGCTATAGATACCAGAGTGTTCAAATTCCTCTGGTGGATTTGCTTTGCCTTCCCATCTTGGCTGTGGGGTTTGCCTTTATACTACTTCTCAGAGAGGATCTGAGTCTCCCAGCTCTTTCGGCTGTAATTTCCTGTTGTTACTGGAGGCTTGTCAGCGTGACTGGGGTGTGCAGGGGAGGGAGATATTCTCTGATATTCCGATTAAGCCTCACTTTCATAGTGTACTGGTGCTTTGGATGGTTGGCTTTCGGGACTACCGCTATCCCTACTCCAGTGTTAGTTTTTCCCTCATGCCTCCTAGCTCCTTACTAGCCACGGCATTAAGATGGAGTAGGGCAGAGTTCCTCTTCACCCAGAATTGAATTGGTGAAGTTCTTCCCCCAAGGGACTAGGTCTTTTATAAAAATTAATTAATTAATAATTAATTAATTAGGTCGTGCCAGGCCTTAGCTGCTGCAGGCCAGCTCCTTAGTTGTGGCATGCATGTGGGATCTAGTTCCCTGACGAGGGATCCAACCCAGGCCCCCTACTTTGGGAGCGTGGAGTCTTATCCACTGCGCCACCAGGGAGGTCCCAACTAGGTCTTCGTTAGGGAGAAGAGTCAGAGGTTTTCACAAAGGCTATTCTTCCCTTCCTTTACAGGGGCCACTGGGGAACTTTCTTGTATCCCCGTGCTAACCTAATAGGGTTTCTGGAGGGAAAGCTAGTGAAAGTGTGGGAGCCCCCTATGACTTTCATAATAGGTCTCACTCAGCTTCCAACTTTTAGTCAAAATAACTATTTAAATGTTTCTGTTAGTTATATGGCATTGGGTAGCTTCTGTCGCAGGTAAGCAAATCTCAAGTACTTTATCTTCCTGGATGCACTTGACTCCATACATTCTGTGGTGTCAGTTTCACTTGCAAACTCAGTTCCCTGATGGGTCCAAGAAAAGTTGCTGATTTTCAGTGTTTTCTAGCTTTTTCTTGTTGTAAGGATGAAGCAATGAATTTCAAGTTCTTTACCTATTGTAGGTGAAACAGGAAGCTCTTCTCTCTTAGTTTAACAGTTCAGTACTTTTCACTTTGGCCACTGTGGTGGATCTTTAGTGGGGTCTCATTGTGGCTTAATTTGCATTTTCTGACTACTAATCTTGATTGGCTGCTGGAAAGTCCTTATTCTGTGGATATACTCTTCCTCCTCCAGCCTCTCACCTATTTTCTACTGGGTCTTCACTCCTTTTTTATTATAGAAGTTCTTCATTTATATTTTGAACATGAGACTTCCAATCGGTGTTTTTTTTTTATTCAACTTACAATGTCTTTGATTAAAAAAAGTTTTAATTTTAATGTAGTTACTTTATAAATCATTTCATTTATGGTTTATTTTTTATAATTATTTTACAAATAAATGTATTTATTTGTTTTTATTTTCTTATTGCTTTTTGTGTCTCGTTTAAGAATACTTTTCCTACCCAAAGTTTTAGAGATATTCTCCTATGCCACTTCCCAGAAGGTTTATTGTCTTATTTTTATGTTGAGAACTACAGTCTAACTGGAATTGACTTTTATATAGGTTGTGTGGTAGGGATCGATTTTGTCTTTTTTTTTTTTATTAGGCTATCCTATTACTGGCTATCTTTTTTCTCAACTATATAATGACCTCCACCATATTTACTAAATATTCTTAGAAAGTAAATTCTCAAGTTATAACACAGTACTTTGAATACTGATCGTCACTGACTTATGATGGTTCAACTTACGTTTTTTCCACTTTATGATGGTGCAAAAGCGATAGACATTCAGCAGAAAGCGGGCTTCAAATTTTGGCTTTTGGTCTTTGCCCAGGCTAGCCATATGTGGTACTATCCTCTCTTGTGATGCTGGGAAGAGGCAGCGCACAGCTCCTGGGCAGCCACGCGATCCTGAGGGTAAACAACTGATACACTTACCACCATTCTGTACCCATACAACCATTCTGGTTGTCACTTTCATTACAGTATTTAATAAATTACCCGAGACAGCCAACACTTTATTATAAACTAACCTTTGTGTTAAACAATTTGGTGCAACTGTAGGCTAATGTAAGTTTTCTGGGCGTGTTTAAGATAACCTAGGGTAAGCTATGATGTTTGGTAGGTTAGGTGTATTAAACGTATTGGGATTCATGCTATTTTCAACTTGTGTTAGATTTATCAGGATGTAACCCAGTTGTAAGTTGAGATAGATCTGTATTTTCAAAAATAGCACATTCTTTGATAACTATATTTAGTTTTTGAAAATGTGCAATCCTTTAGATGGGGGAGAGATAAATTTGGATAATACAATTTCTGTCCAAACCAATAGATTTAATAATGTGATAGATTTCCTTATGTAGATTATACAATGAATAGGACATTATCAAAAATATTTTCAAAATAACTTGTGATAGTAATATAGAAGTATAAATCTCAAAGCTAAAAACTTGGAAGGTAATTAAAAATTTGGATTAGTAAATTCTGGTATATTTGTTAATAATTTTATTAATAATAATTCAATTATAAATCTTTATAGTCATAATAATATTCATAAGACTAATATATTGATACCAGATTTTTTCATATTAATGTAACTTTATTAATACAATAGTATGATTGACATCTCCATGTCTCAGTCTCTTTTACTTAATTCTTTCCTCTGTCATCACCAAAGTTTTGGTGTTCCAGGCTTTCCTTTTCCTAGTACTGGTGGGAAAGTGCTTTTCAAAGCTGTTTGTTTCATGTTTTCCAATGGCCCATTGGCTACAGTACGTTATATAGTCAATCGCAGATTTAAGGGGTAGAGAAATAGACTCCACCTTTTTATAAGAAGGGTGGGGAGATCAGAGTGCAAAGGGGGTGTCCAGCGTACAGGGAGGTGGGAATTTGGAGCCATTTGGGGGGTTATTTATATTCACTTTGTAAGCACAGCACTTTTTACAGCATTTGATCCATAGAAGGCACTAAATAAATGCTTGCTTCCTGAATGACTGACTGAATGAATATTTACTGTGAAAGTAGGCATTCATATTTCACATTGAAGAATAACTTTATTTATAATTACTTTTCCTCTTCTTTTAAGACTAGCTGCCTTGAAATGGTAACCTGCTTAACTGTTACTTTAAGTTATGGCCATTCAGTCTTATTTTAGGTTAAGAAATTCAATAAAGTGCATCCACATTTCGTCACAGCAACGTGTTAAAAATAGACTACTTAGCAGGCTTTTTTTTTTAATAGATCTTTATTGGAGTATAATTGCTTCACAATACTGTGTTAGTTTCTGTTGCACAACAAAGCGAATCAGCCATATGCATATACATGTCTCCATATGCCCTCCCTCTTGAGCCTCCCTCTCACCCTCCCTATCCCCCCGCTCTAGGTCATTGCAAAGCACCGAGCTGATCTCCCTGTGCTATGCTGCTGCTTCCCACTAGCTATCTATTTTACATTTGGTAGTGTGTATATGTCGATGCTACTCTCACTTCGCCCCAGCTTCAGGCTTTTGCAGGTTAGAGGTTTTAAACATCCAAATGATGAAGAAACAACTTCAGCATTTTGTTAGTAAGGGTAAAAATGGAATACATAGTATCGACTGGAAGATTTCTTTTTCTCCTCGAAGAAGAACAGATAGTATGGCATATGCTTTTCTAAATGTGGAGCTGTTCAGGGCCGAATACAACTAGCACAACAGTAGCGATTAGATGACTCAGCTTCGAAAACGCTCCTTGACTAGCGCTATGCAAAGTCAAGTGGTCTAGAATGAAATACGGTGAAAGCTGTAGTTAATAGATTGATCTGAGATTTTTTTCCCTAGGTTTCAAGATTAGTTTGATTTCCTAAAAAAGTTTTTTTGCTTGAAAAGTCATGATAAAAATTTTTGTTCACCTATTCTTTATGCAGTCTGGAAATTATTGAGGGCTGAACGTCCTATCATTTCTGACAGATGCAACAGATGGTTTAGCAAACAATTCTCAAAATTGCTCACCAGAAAAGGTTTTTTTTAAAGGTATGAATTCAAATTTTCTTTCTGGAGCTCGTATTGTCAGAGTTGTTCAGTTGTAATCCTCACTTGTAAAGGATTAATGTCTTTAGACATACTTATGAAAGCTGCCGTGAGCATCACATTTCTTGGTTCTATGATTAGGTTTCACAGGTTTGGGTACAATTAGCTAGTTTCCTACTTCGTCCTACTGTTTTAATTGCTCCATTCTTTTCTGTCACTCATCAATTCATCTTCCTGGAGGTCAAAATGGGACCAGTTACTAATCAAGGCCAATGGCAACCATGAGTGCATTGGGGAGCCATGTTTCATCTGTCAAGGGGCATCTATCACTCCTCTCCTTGTCAAAAAGAAAATTAAATTAGACTAATACAAATCTCTATTTTGCCCCGATTAAAGGCCTATGTCCTCCCTAGGCATTGCCTGACACGATTTTGACTTGTGAGAGACTCAATGTTCTTATAACATTATTTGGAGAGAGTGTGCCTGTCTCCCTGGGTCATTATTCTTCAGATTCACTTGTTTTTCATGGACTATAGGCTAGATAATCTAGATCTCCTTTGGGGTGTTAATTAAAAAGAGTATCCAAAATTAATCAACGGACTCACTAGGGCGAAGGGGAGCTGTCTGAAGGCCTTGGAATATAACATGCTGCTGGTACAGAGAAATGAGCCCTTGGCTATTGACAAAAACCAAACAAGTGTACAGACTGCAATGTGACATAAAAATTCATATATATATACAAGTACACACTCATTTTTCTTGTCAGCTTGTCAACTTTAATTATAAAGGTTGATTTGCTCTTTGGCAGATCTCAACATTGTAGATGTTGGCCATTTGAAAAGCATCGTATGGTCAAGATCTTAGAAAAATGGCACAGGAAGGCGATGGATGAGTGATGTATTTAAAGTCCACACTGAGTGCAAAAAAACTTGAATTGTAGCTAAATTGTAAACATTCTGTCATCCCTTTAAGAAACAGTACGTTTTATCTACAACAGAATATTGATAATAGATACAACCTTGATTTAGAAGGTGTAATTGTTCATCATATTTTGCATTATTGTTTTTAAAGTTTCTTTATTCTAATATATTTCTACTTGGTATTGAGGGTTTTCTTAGAATTTTAGGCTAAAAGTAAACTGTTTTTAACTAATCCTGAGTTTTGCACACACTGAAAAATGTGTAACTTCAATGCTTTAACTTCAACAAGCATTGTTTTTTTTCACTTCAAACTTACAGAATCAAATATCACTTTTTTTGTAGTTCTTATTTAGTTAATTAAACGCTAGTATCTCTCCACTGTCTGTGGTTAACTCCCCGCTGAACCGTAATCGTCACTGCCAAATCAAATGTGATGAGGTCTCATCCTGTAGCTCCAAATTTCAACATTTTTGTCGAAGTTGAGAGAGTAAGGATGCCCGCTTGTACTCTTTAGCCCTATAAATGCTGTGTGTCAAATGGTATACTCAGAATGCTTATATTCTCTAAAGGTAGGTGCCCCTTCAAAGCCTAGTCTTACTTACATTGGGGAAGAAAAAAAGAATCTGTTCATTGGTTCCTGTGAGTAATGTTTGGATCCTGAGTTATCCATATTGGGCCTGAGGTTTGGACTGAAGCTGTTATTGGTAGACCTTGCAAGGCAGTATTAGTATAATTTGCAAATTGGTGAGATTACTTTGTTACAAAAAGTGAGTAGTTTCTTACACCAAACCAACACCCTGACTTGGGTTTACCAAAAAAAATGAAAGAAAAGCAATTAAGGCAAGTCATTTTCTGCACTTTTTCTGGGCAATTGGACATGTATTCCAAGAACCGAATTGCATATCTTAACAATCTAATTTAATATTACCTACTTAACAGCATGATTATATACAGTTTATTTCTAATGGACAATACCTACTTAAAGGCTGTAAAATATTCCTACTTGATTGTGTATACAAGAACATTCTACCAAATTATATTTCTTGACTCATTTTAATTTAATATTCATATTCATAAAACATATTCATAAAACACATTCATATTCATAAAATTTTATGTGTCATGGTTTAGTGTCAATAAACTTGTTATTGGCCAGGTGAAAATGTAGGCAAAAGACAAAAAGACATTTCCATGATCAATTTGAAGGACACAATGCAATTTTGTTTTGTTTTGATATTTTCATAGAGACATATAGATAAAACTATAAATGCATAAGGAGCTTCTAAACCTCTATAAATTATTCTTTTCTTAAATTCAATGTTCTGAATGTTGGCAACAAAAATAATTTACTAATGATATTCATATTTGGTTCAACTATTTTTGGTATAATTGATAGTTTAATGGTCTCAAGTATTTTCCCCAAAGACCATGATCAAATTTCTGATTCCTTTTACCTTCATTTTGAAAAAGAGTTTAGTCTGACTAAGTACATTATGTCCTAGAATAGCAGTTCCTACCTGTCATTTCAAAGCATAATATTACAAACAGACCAAATATTCCCAGAATTCTTTCATCTCACATTTGCCTTCATTCAACAAATATTGACTGACTTCTAATATACAAGCTCTCAGAGAAATTATGTTCTCTTAGGCACATAATTTTCCTGTAACAATATACACCATCATTTCTTAAATATTATTTAGTAACAAACGGGTAGTCATAAGGGAAGTGGGTAAGTTTTTAAGTCATCTAGTGGATAGATATTGGGATCCACATAACCCAAACAAAGCCATTGTTCATTAGGTCAGCCTTATCATTCCTACAGTTTCTAGCTCATGTAGTTTCCATCTGAGGCCGCCCTTCGGGTAACAGAGGAGAGCAAAGAATGACATCTATTTCCAAAGGTAGGAACGGCGTACCCACCGCTGAATATCCCATTAATAACCTCTGGGTTGAGTAGGTTAACTCTTTTGAAACGATAAACTGTGACTATGGAAAAGAAAGTACCATGACCAATGGTGTGGATAAAGAACATAACATGTCAACTAGAAACCAATACAAAAGAAACAATGAAACACCACAGAAAATATAGCAGGATGGAGAAAGTTCTGTTTACAAGAAATCCTCATATGTATAGTACCACATGGGATTGCCAGAGTTGGAAAGAATAAATCTCTTGGGATGGAGAATGGTGAGGTGTCACAGAACCCATGATCTGGTCCAATAAATGGCCACCAACTGTCATCTAAGGAGGGCTGATTCTGTTTACCATAGAACTTTCCTTTGCTAAGTAGGCATGCCATGCTGAGATGAGGAGTCTCCTGGGCTTTCTCCATGCAGTGTCAAGTACCTCCTCTAACTAAATACTCAAGAATTATTTAAAGTCATTGTTGGACTTTCTGTAGTACCCACATGTGTCTGGACTGACATCTTAATTCAAGCCTACACATATTCAAATCTGTGTCATTGTTCAAATTTGTCTTGGAACTTGTCTTTAGAAATTTCTCTAAGAGTTAGTTGTACATTTTAAAAAATATTCTCATTGATAACAAATGTGCTTTGAGTGGGTTAGATTCATTTAAAATTCATTTTAAACAGTAAAGTGTCATTTGATCTTAGTAAATTAATTTAACGACATGGCTAACTGATTCTTTTCTGGGTCAAAAATATAGAATAAAGTACAAAACGTCTTCCAAAAAATATGGGTTTCAAAATTTTCTAAGCAAAAGCATTATTAGGGTAAGTGTATGAACTACCAAGAAGTTTTCAATTAGGATGGTATTTACTTTGATTTCAGGTTCTGTGTGATTGATTTCAAAGAGTCATATTTTTATGCAGACGTTTTGTATTTACATTTATAGTAAACATTTTGCCAATAAAAGAGATCTAGTGGGTGATCTTTTACATTACATAAAACAATCAATCTAGACTTTGAAGACTTTTGATCAATGATCTCTTAAATATATATATATGTATATATATGTATATAATTTTGAAGAAGCAATTTTTGAACAACCACTTTACACAGAGGTAGTAAATGTAAGTTACGGAATACTCTGCCCTGAGAAACACAAAAATCTGAAGATACAAATGGGAGTTTTAGTATATGTGCTGCTGAAGTGAGCACACAAATGGGATTTTTAAAAGTTTAGAATATTTATTTTTTATAAAAGATGCTTATTAAATTTTTATAGCATTTTTAGGATGTTTTATAGCACAAAGCCTACTGAACATACATGACCTACTTTGATTCTCGTAGTAGTCTGGGAGGATATTATTAACAATTTTTACAGATGCAGTAATGAAAGCTTAGTGAATTTCTTTTACCTTAACCCTTAAAGAAAAAAGGCCAGACACCAAAAAGATGCTGTCCCCTCCCCGCCCCTCCCCTTATGGTGACTTTCTAAGGATAATATGAAGCACTAAGATTTCTTTAACAGTACATGAACCCCCCGGCTGTAAACCGGGATATTACATCTTGGTGCAAAAAAATCACTTATATTGGAATATAAGCACAAAGACACAGAAATATAAGTATTAAAATACATTATCATGAGTAACATAAGCATAATCATTCTCAACCCAAACCCTCAAGGAGTATTAACATTTATTTCTTGTTGCCATTCAAGTGCTGACTTGTGTGTGGACACTTTAAACTCATGTTAACCTAAAAACCCCTAATAGGTATTTCTTAGGGTATATTTAAAATGTAAGATTTTTAAAAATCAGATATTTATTTACTGCTTGATATGACTTAAATCTTAGATACTTTTGCCAAAATATTTCAAGTTATAGCTGGATACTTTAATGATTTCAAAGGAATATTTAGGTCAAAACTTCTTACCAATTTGTATTTATTTCTAACATGACCATTAAATAATGAAGAAGTTTTCAATGCTGTAAAATAAATTGTCAAATTGTCAATAACATAATAAAATAGTTCAGCACACAAGTAGTTAAAAATCAATACATAAAATTAATATAAGTGTATTGACAGAAGCACATTTGTCTTCACTATCATTTTATTTTCCTAGACAAATGACTCATCTTTATGCATCTTCATAAAACAAGATTCTGAAAGCTATTTTTAAAGTTGTAATATTCTTTATGTACAAAGACTGTGTAAGCTTTTGCAAATTAAGGAGCAGATTCACTAGAATATGACAGAAATTGGTAAATTTGTGAAAACTTTAAGAAATGTGTAAGCCATGCTTACTTTAAAACCAAATTTTAAACACTCATATTAACTAGTGAAAAATAACAGCAATCTTTTAGAATTGTTAAGATTTTATATTTTATATATTTTTAAAATTGGTAAAATTAGATGCTATAGATACTTAAATCTGTCCTTTCAAACTATATTTCCTAGGCTATTCTTTGATGCTATTATGGAATTTATAATACACCTTTTTACCTGGATAGACTTGAAGATTCCCCTCTTATTTTGGAGCACAAATTATTTTATATAATTGAATAGACATAAGATATTTATTTATTATAGATAACACATTATCTATAATATATAATGTGTGCATAATGCTGTATATGATATATAGCATACAATGTATGATATTTTGTTATCCTATGGGATAATAATAATGGTAGCAAATGTTCCCAAATATAAACTCATAAACCAAAGGTATTGTAAAACTTGATAAAAATAAGAAAAGGAAAATAAATTCATCAAAACTTCTTAAGAGAACATCTAAACTATCTTTTAGTTACTTATTCCAAATAAACCAAATATATAAGGAAATCCTTCTAGCATGATCTATGTTATCAATCCTGCATTAATCTAACTGGGTTAAATTCTCCAAATAAAAGCTCTGAACATGTGGCTTGACAAGGGTCTGGCACAGAAATAGAATTTTGAAATCTAAATAGTTGTGAAGCTAGCCCAGGGTGTTTGGTTACCATGTATGAAGCACTGGGGTCATCAAATATGGAACAGAAACTTCTGATAGAGTTAATGTTTCAATGATGGCAAAGTAGAATTACATTACCTTTTAAAAATGACTTAGCTATTCCTTAACTGCCTATCTTGTTAATTTGATTAATAAAAGAGAATAGCATAAAATGGAGCGAGGAATGCATGTACATAATTACCAGATAACTTAGAAAAGATATCAGGTGGGCATTAAGTTTACGTAATCTGAGCTAGGCAGTGGAGAGTTCCTCCACAAGTGCACTCATGGGCATGTATTTATAAGTAATGTTCTCACACCAGCTTGCATTCTTAATCATAAATGGTTTAAATTCTTTTCACTCAATGAGAAATGTGCCTTAAAGAGCTATAAGTCTTGAATGTAGACTATTTGTAATTTCTCTCCAGAATATACATTTATTTTTAAAACAATCTATTACTTAACTAATTTATGTATCCCGTGATTTAGATTCATGAATTCATGTATCTTTGCATTAAATCATGTGAGTGCTTGATAATGAAACTGCATTTTAAAAAATTCAACAATGTTCAATGCTTAAATGCATTTGTGGATATTTGCCATGTATTTAGATTTTCAATGGAAGTAAAGCCATTGTGATTCTAATTTTTAAATTTTTAAAATTTAAATACAGGCACACATGGGGCCTTGCCAGATTCCACATCAACAAACTGAAACTTAGAAATAACCTACCTAGGAAAACAAGTGACTGGAATCTTACCACAAAATTATTCCTTCTCTATTTGCCTTTCTTGGAGATAAAACTAACATGGGATTTCACCCCTCAGTGAACAATGCTCTACTTTGTCCTAACTAGAAATAGATCGACGGGCAAGCCATTTCTCCCGTTCACTTAATCCTGTCCCAGTCATTTCAAACGAAGATTCCCTCGTTCCTTCAAAATACATCTGTAATGAAAAAATGTATTCTTTTAGAAGGGATAGGAATATGAAAAGGGGATTTGACTCTATTTTTTGAATGAAAATTAGATTAGAGGTAACTATCAGGAAAATCATATTCGTGTTTCTATTAACCTTTTCACCTAAGCTATTCACTTGTGACAAACTTAAAAAAAACAGTACTGAAGTTTTATGTACTGAATTTGACTTACCAATTTTCTTCTGACTCGTGTTTCCTGCTGGCAAGAGCTAGCATTTTACTTTAGGCATCCAGAGTAATTCTGGTGAAAAACAGCCCGAATGACGTATTGTAACTAGACTACATTTATGCTTTGTTTCTACAAAGACAGGTGAGAAAATGAAAGCAAATTTAAAATTAGTGCGATTTTATATAAAAAACAAAATTATCTAATTTCTTCCTAAGGGACCGTTACAGGCATTAACTTTTAAGACACCGTCATCTTTCACCCAGAGAATATTTTTTTGAAATGGGGATTCTTTTAAAAAATGATTTTGAATTAACCTATTAAATATAACTTATAAGAGTTCAAAAAACAATATTCATAAATGTCAAGACTTATTTTAATGGTAAACTTTCACCTATAATACGTGAGGATAATAAGTTTGTATTCATTCAGAGGTGTTAATTAATGATCGACAAACCTTTGCCAGTTATTGACACATTTTTCTCGAAACCTCTTATGTGACACATTCTAATGAAGACATAGTTTATTACTACTGATATACTTTTTATTTTTCTTAACTGTGAGAGAGGGATTTAAACAATTTACTTGGTTTCAGCTACTTTTAAAACCACAACAGGTAAGAAAGCTGCATTATGCCTACTACCTTGTAAGCTCCAGGAAAGGTCATAAGCTCTGAAGGCAAATTCAGGACCTAGCCCTTCACACCTTGAGGAGCTCAGCTTTGAAGATGCACCTCAGCCCTGTTATCCCTGGCCACAAAGCTGTTGGCTAATTATCTCTGAATAAGAATTATATTGGACCTTAATTTTTAGTAATAGGGTCTGATGGTTTGTGAAAAAGGACAAAAGAACAATCCTTTTGCCTTTCCCAGACCATTTCTATCTAGAGCCGAAGCATATGGCATAACTCATTAAACATGTGCAATGAATGGAAATGCTATCAAGGCATGTATGTCCCCCTCTTCTGTGATAATAATATCCTCCATCAAGAGGATCCTGCTGAGACTGGGCACTGCCCTTGGTCGCTTGGTTCCACAAATCCAGGAGGGAAAAGTTTTCACAAAACTATGAGAATGTTTGTAAGTAGTCAGTTTGACAATAACTGTAATAACTCCTCTTTTAGAAAGGAGATGTATAATTGTGGTTCTAGAAAGCATAATATGCTTATCTCATTTCAAATAAAATCACAGATTCTAGAGAGCTCATGATGAATACAGGTCCCATGTGTCCTTTGGGAACTAGTGTATTTGGTGTTTCTTAAAATTTGAGCAGTTTTCAGAATAGAGCCATTAAGGAACAAAACCCACCATAGACTTTAGCATGTCTCTAGTCTATCATTTACATGGATTTACAGTATGTGGTGTCATTTGGCTTGATGTTTTCAGATAATTGTTCTACAAGTTCCCTTTGTGGCAGTTTTGAAGAAAGGGCCACATGGCTAACCATCGTGTTTACATATCAAGTAATGAAAGTTCATGTGCAGGCAAAAGGCTTTTTTTGTCAGTATCTGGAAGTCTTAGGTGGACCTCTAGTCTCTTTTCTCCAGAGCTCATCTCTCCAGTTCCCTACTTCCTCACAGTGACCTCTGCAAGCCCCCTTTCTGATGACCCATTAGAGAAGAACTCTGTAAGTGGCAGGAATTATTGGTGAAGATGCTGACAATCACCCCTGCCTGCCCTATTCCTCTCTTCTTATTTTATGCACATTTTGGGGAAAAAGCAGTAGTAGGGCAGTGCAGTTCCAGAGGGTAGGCTGGAGGCTCAGGGCAGGAGGTGCACTGAGCTGTTGCCTTGAGTGAGCTTGCTACCAAGTGTAAGCGTCAAAAGAGAGACTGAGCGAATCTAGAAGTGCAAGCTGCTCCTTCAGGAGTCTTCAGTGAAGATGAAATGTCACTGGTTTTCCCAGTGTAGGCTCCACTCTGTAGGAAAAGGACAACTTCTCTGACTGCTGCATTATTACAGAAGGAGTGGGGGAGGGAGGAGGCTGCGTTCCTTCTCCAGGCTGGCAGCATATTTTAAGTATGTCCCAGTGATGAGAAGGACCAAAAAAGCAAATGGAGGGCAAGGAGAAGCTTCCCTTGTGAATGCACTCCAGTGTCACCCGCATCACTCCCCTGTCACCTGCCTCACTCCCCTGTTACCTGCATGAGTCCCCTGTCACCCGCCTCACTCCCCTGTTATCTGCATGACTCCCCTGTTACCCAGGTCACTCCCCTGTTACCCGCATGACTCCCCTGTTACCTGCGTCACTCCCCTGTCACCTGCCTCACTCCCCTGTTACCTGCATGAGTCCCCTGTCACCCGCCTCACTCCCCTGTTACCTGCATGACTCCCCTGTTACCCAGGTCACTCCCCTGTTACCCGCATGACTCCCCTGTTACCTGCGTCACTCCCCTGTTACCTGCCTTACTGCCCTGTTATGCGTGTCACTCCCCTGTCACCTGCTTCAGTCCCCTGTCACCTGCCTCACTCCCCTGTTACCTGCATGACTCCCTTGTTACCTGTGTCACTCCCCTGTTACCTGTGTCACTCCCCTGTCACCTGCTTCAGTCCCTTGTCACCTGCCTCACTCCCCTCCTACCTGCATGACTCCCTTGTTACCTGTGTCACTCCCCTGTTACCCGCATCACTCCCCTGTCACCAGTCTCACTCCCCTGTCACCTGCCTCACTCCCCTGTTATCTGTGTCACTCCCCGGTCACCCACACCAAGTTGTTCCTCTACCATTTCATCTGGGAAGCACATTCACATGATCCCACACCCCTGGTGGTGCCAAGCATCTTCAGCATGATCCACATCCGTGGCTTGAGCCCCTGCCTAGTGCACAGGGCATGCTCCACGTAGCAGCATGGCCCACATTTGTCCAACTGGCTATGACATGGGATAGACATCCTTTCATTGCATCTTCACAATTGGCCCTGGAGCTGGGCACGACTGTGCTGCCTATATAACCAGTGATAGAACTGAGGTTTGGTAACATGTTAGAGGTCCCCCTGACAGCAGAAGCAGAGCTGGGGAGGGAAGCCAGGTCTGTGAGACACCATCCTAATCTTGAGCTCCACAGCTCCCAGTAACGGTTGATTGGAAAAATTCTTACCCTTATATTGAACTTGCTCATTTAATAAGTGGTCCATACACGTTGCCTCAAGCAACCCTCCAAACCCACTTTGAGGTAGGTTGGAACTTTTCTTCACTGTATAGTTGATCAGACTAAGATTTGTAGATGTGGCTTGTTCTTGAGGGAGACCCAACTCAAAGAGGAACCTGCTTCCGATCAAAGTCCCATGCCCTGCTCACACCTCGCCCCATCTGCAGCACTATGCATGGACAGAGGCATCTCCCGAGGGCATCACCTTGCTGGAGATGGCTGTTCCTCTTCACAGATGGTGTCTGTGTTGACGCTAAGGCCCCCTTCTTCCACACAGCACTCCTGGTTACTCAGCAATCTTCATCACTTAGAAGCGCCTCTTCTGCTGCTCCCCTTCCCTGGCCTGATTCTCCAGGCACCTAACATGCTGATCCTTAACTTTGCTGTTTTCAAGGGTAGGGTGGCATTTTCAGTGTGTGTGTTGGTGTGGAAACGTAATTTACACAACCAGTGGTTTTGGGTCCAGGGAAATGCTTCATTCATTCATTCATCAGCAAATCTTTGTGAGCCCCCTACTGTGTGCCAGATACTCCGCCAGACAGTGACCTGCAAGGGTGAGGAAAACCAAGAAGCACCTAAGACTCTATTGCTTATTCCCTTTCCTCTGATATCAAAATGGAATAGCAGACAAAATCTTTTCAAAGACTTAATTTCCACCTGCACCACCACATTACCAAGTAAATCTTTCATGCTCTAAATAGCCCTCCTGGGCACCACCTCCTTTACCTGTTTTCTGTGTAGGATAGATCCTACTGTGAAGGGCTGGGTAGCTGGGTGGAGGTGACCGTGATCGAAGGCAGTCATAGGACCATTTTCAGACACGGCAGTGGAGCTCAAGGCCCAGAGCTGCTTTGCTAAATGGTATTTACAGCATGCTGCCCGTGTTCTTGTGAATATCTCCAAAGCAAAAGCACAAGGCTTTGAAAGGGTTTAGCACAGAACTTGGGCACCAGTAAATGCTTAAGAAATGCTAGTATTGTTTTTTTTCCATGGTTTGAGAATAAAATACAATAACACACGTAAAAACATTCAATACAATATGTATGTTATTCTCAAGTTATAGACCAAATAAACCTTTAAGATACAAGAATGTTAAAATCTCTTAAAAAACATCAGCGTATAGGCATCAAAATTCTTGTTGAACTCACTTTGCTAAAAATCTAATGCTTGCAGGGCTCCCATAGAACAGGTGATTATGGTTACAGGATGCTTTTGCATGCTGCTGCTTTCTTATTTACTTAAGGACAGATAAAGTAAGCATTACAGCTAAGCAACTCTATTATTTTCATAATACTCATTTTTAAAACCTCATGTAGGCTCTTATCTCTGGGATCAAAGCAAAGAAGATCTGCTACTCAGAAACCTAAATATGATATATCTCCGCGAAACAGTTACTTCTTTTAGATTTACACAGCTAGATGACAAGGAAAAAGAAGTGCTAATTTTTCTTAATTTCTCTCTGCCTGAACAAGTTCTTGACACGAAAGTATCATCTAATGATTTCATCATTAGATTTCATCTAATGAAATTTAAGGGTTTCTATCATATTTTTTTCTCAGTGACCTCTCTACCTTTAAAATTGTAAAAGTAATCTGATCTTAAGAATACCCTTGAACATAAAAGTTAATCTGCTTCCCCACGTTCACTCTGAGACTTTCTGGGACTCCAGTGAGGAGGGTGAGAAACAGGAGACCCTGCCTCTGGACACTGAGTGGACAGGAGGGAACACAGCCCTCACCCTAATTATTTCCCTGGTGCCGCGTTGGGATGCACATTTGAATTTTTTTTCTAAGTGGGTGCATATTTGTATGCATATCTCATCAGTTATATTCATGAATAACATGAAAAGACAGAATTTCACAAGATGAAAGCAAATATTAAAAGCATCAGAAAAAGAAATCCCATAGCATTGTAGACTTATCATATTTTAAATATTCTTTACATCCAAGTCCAAGAATATATCTTTCCTGGGATGGTCTCTGTTTGACTTCATGTGTTGAAGTCAGGCATATTCTTGTGAGATGAAAAAACCTATTTGAAGCATTTATCCTTTAAAATCTTAATGGCGAGAAAAAGAACAAATTTTTTGAGCTATTTTGTAATCAAGAAGTAACAAGTAATATCCATTTCTACTTTTAGAAGCAGTTTTTATTTTTTAGACTTTGTCTACACCAATACCAGAAAATAATTTATTAGTAAAATAAAACCCTCAGGACCCTCTAAAAAGTATTCCAATAGCAAGTTTATCTGACTTTTTTGTTGGTTAATATTTTAATCTGACTCTGACTCACTGAATTAATTAATCTTGGCATCCCCGAAACATAACCATGAATTGTTATGAGCGAGATATTTAAGCAAGAGTGTAAATGTTCTAATTATTTTGTTCTTATACCTTGCCTCAAACTGTAGTATACATTTTTTTTTTGGAAAGAAATTTTTTTTAAAAAATGTTGGGGATTAAACTTCATCCTTAATTTTATAGATTTCCAGATGCTTCTTTAGAAACCAATAGCGTTGGTTTAAAGAAAAGTTTTCTCCTTGTTTTCATTGTTTTCTCACTTGTTTAAATGTTAACTTCTAATATTTAATCACTTAAAATGTAACTAAGTGACTATTGATGGAACTATTTAACAATGTGTAGCAATTTATGAATCCTCCAGCAGATATCAAGGGCTTGCTTACACTGAAGATTTCTCTCTGCCTCTAAGAGAAAGTGTGTTCAGTTGCTGCACCATGTGAAATACTATAATTGGAACCTATTCTACATTCAAATAGATAAATTATTAATACTCTCTGCTGCTGTTAAACAAGCATCACATTTGCGGCATTGAAATTCTGATTTGTCAAGTATTGGGGGATGTAACTATATTAAACAATGCGTCTATGTGAGGGGGAAAATATTCTTTAGACGGGGGATCTTAATCAGTTTCATGCTGAGCAAAAGAAGATTGTAAACTATGCATTAAAAAAAGATTTACTGAAAGTTATTTTTGCGAGATCCACTGCATTCTAATTCACTGCTTCCCTTTTGCTTTCAATGATAATATAGGTAATCTTCCAGCCACATTCATGAGCAAAGTTTGATGTGGATTTACACTTGTGGAACTACATTACAATGGGTAGATTTAAGGTATTATAAAATGAGTTTTTGGATTTGTTACAGAGGTATGGAGCCCCTCAGATACAGGCAGATAGGTTTTCCAACATATGGCAACCACCTTATTACAAAACAAAACCGTGTTAAATCAAAGCACCTGATTACGATTCGTCAGTGCCAGGCAGCTCTGATAGCCGGGCTTATATTTAATACCCTAGAAACAATATCATTTATTTTCCTGTCTTCTCTTATCCCTAAGTTATTGGGTTTGTAGGCTTTGAAACCTTAAGCAAAAGGATAAAATACAAATTATAGAAAACATTGGAGTATGGAGAAATCAAATTACATTCTCCACAATCCTGAAGAAGATGGTTCACATTCCTCTGGTGCAGTCTGGGCGAATCCCCATTACCAGAGAGCTTTCAAGAGGATAATTAGTAGTCTTTGGGGTACCAGGGAGCATCCGTATTGCACTAGGAGTAGGCAACTGTACTAAAGGGTTAATTTTCAGGTTTGAAATAATAATTATCCATGTTACTTTTTCTTCTTAAACAAAACCTATTGTTGAGAGGATTCAAATAATCAAAAAAAGATGTCAGGAATTATTTCCATACAGTGAGTATCAATAGAGGTATAGGAGGAGGTATATTTTATTGGGAATAGTAGGTGGGCTCTTCTTGTTTTCCGCTCTCTAAATTTCAAATTCATTACAAATCGTGAAATTTTGCAAGTTGTTCAGGACCTGAACATAAACAAAAATAGAGTCACCGTCAACAGTAGAAAGCAAATTCCTTTCCAACATCAGTTTCAAATAAGTAAGATTTTTGTGGAAACTGTAGTGAATGACACAAAAACTGTTGGTGGGTAAATACATTCAGTTAGGTGTAATAACTGGTTAATTTATAACCAATCAGAGTTCAAGTTCCACAGGCTTGTCTTGGGCTCTCATCCACATACAGTGCTTTCTTATTAACAAGGCTTTAATTCCAGTACTGACAGACAAAAGCGTGGGACTCTGATGAACTGCCTGCTCTGTGCAGAAAGCTGTTGGTAACATAGAATGTTAGTTACAATAATAATAATCTTTAGTATTTTTAGGTTGTCAGAACTTGCACAGCTAACAAAAACCAGTCTTTTACTAAAACTCTACCTCATCAAACTAACTTAATTAGCAATTCAACTCCTTATTTTTGTTTTGGATTCCCCTCTGGCTACTAATTAAAGCTTAATCGAAACCGCTGAACTGAGGTTGTAAAGAATTCATTAATATTAAAATTAGCCCCGACAATTTTTTTGGGGGGCTGGTGCAATTTGTATTTGTTACTGTCAGGGGCTTGAAACTCAGTTGAATTTTTTAAAAAGCAGTATTAGAAATCTCAGTCTGCTATACATAAGAGCTGAGCACACATGACGAATGCCATTGGTGATAAAAACATCGTTTCTGACCATGCAAACTCGGGCCACTTGGGCCATTTTCAAATATATTTAGCCAAAATATAACTTAGGATATTTTTCTGAAGTCATTCACATTACGTTGCTTTATCCTCCTAAGTGGTTTCATATTTTGGATAAAAGAGAGAAGAAGGGCTCTGGAAAAAATTTCAAGGATTGATTTTTATGTATTATCTTGACAAGATTAATATGTTTGAAAACCGAACAGATTTAGCTCTTCACTTTGATTTTTCCACTTTTTGTAACATCAAAGATTACTCTAACAGTGGTACTGGTCATTCTGAAAAGTAAAATCAAATGAGCACCGAACGCAACTGCTCTGTATAGGACATACTTTTTTTTTTTTTTAAGTGAAATCTGATCTTTTATCAGGAATGGTTGAAAAGGAAATGTAATACATTTTTTTTCTATAATAAAATGATCATGTCAGCGTATGCCTTCAGTTCTCTTCCAGATTTCTTTTGATGGTGTAAGTAGTAAATTTAAAACTATTAGGTTTTTTTTTTTAGCTCACATTAAAAAATCATTTATTCAATGTTTGGATATTTGTAAATATTCTCAATTTCAATGAGACCACATTTTGTTTTCCAGTATGTGACATGTAAATGCAAATTGGTAATGTTTTACATCTTGGTGAACAGGAAATAATTTTCATAAATCAAATCCCCTTTTCAATTTAATTTTTGATATTTTAATAATTTTGTGAAAACATGTATATTTATTTTACCCTTTAGGAAAATTCCAAGTGTGTAGGAAACAAGTTTGTTGGCACTAAAATATACAGCAACTAATACTACTTAGCATATCTTATTAAACATGAAACTTAAAATACATTTATAAAATGCAAAACTTTATCAAAAAATACATGAAAATTACACTTGCATCTAAGTTTCATTTAGATAACATTTGTGACGCAGTAATCATGCACACATTTAAAAATAAATATATGTCCATTTTTCAGCCCCTGGATTAAACCAACAATGGCATATAAGACACACAGTTTTAAATCTTGGTGACAATTTCCATGAAGTTATTCAAATACACTTTGACTTCTGACAAGAGGATGTAATTTATAAAACAGAACATGCCTATCAGTGGAACTTAAATTTGCATAATGAGGATACTTTTATTTCTGCAAGCAGTTTTTGACATCCCAGTGTGGAGCACTTAGAAGAAACCAGTAAAAAAAAGGTCAATATACATAAGCAGAAAATTATGAATAAAATGCTTGGAAAATTTATCTGATTTGAGTACACAAAATAAATTTTATGTACAAAAAAATAATTCTTCCTCCAACTGATAAAAATATTTCTTCAATGTAGAAAAGTCGAACACAGCCTTCGGCTGCAGTCACCCTTACAAACTGAGGGAGGTGTTTTGAGGTTATCATTGCATGACAAGAAACATTGCTTGACATTAATGTTACATGATTTTTTATCAGTGTTTTGAGTTGATTTCCTATTGTGTTTAATATAAACACCCTGCAATCATAAGTATAACCTTTTAACATTGTTTTAAAATTTCTGTTTTGAGTGAAATGAGGCTAGTTGCTAGCTGAATGATTTGGCTCATTGGAGAAACGTACACCAAATTGTTAGGGGAAAAGAGATGCTTTTTTTTTTTTTAACATCTTTATTGGAGTATAACTGCTTTACAATGTTGTGTTAGTTTCTGCTGTATAACAAAGTGAATCAGCTCTACGTATACATATATCCCCATATCCCCTCCCTCCCACCTTCTCAATCCCACCCCTCTAGGTGGTCACAAAGCACCAAGCTGATCTCCCTGTGCTATGTGGCTGCTTCCCACTAGCTGTCTGTTTTACGTTTGGTAGCGTATATGTCCATGCCACTGTCTCACTTTGTCCCAGCTTACCCTTCCCTCTCCCCATGTCCTCAAGTCTATTCTCTAAATCTGTGTCTTTATTCCTGTCCTGCCCCTAGGTTCTTCAGAACAATTTTTTTTTTTTAAGATTCCATATATATGTGTTAGCATACGGTATTTGTTTTTCTCTTTCTGACTTATTTCACTCTGTATGACAGACTCTAGGTCCATCCACCTCACTACAAATAACTCAATTTCGTTTCTTTTTATGGCTGAGTAATATTCCACTGTATACATGTACCACATCTTCTTTATCCATTCATCTGTCAGTGGACACTTAGGTTGCTTCCATGTCCTGGTTATTGTAAATAGTACTGCAATGAACATTGTGGTGCGTGACTCTTTTTGAATTATGATTTTCTCAGGGTATATGCCCAGTAGTGGGATTGCTGGGTCATATGGTAGTTCTATTTTTAGTTTTTTAAGGAACCTCCATACTGTTCTCCATAGTGGCTGTATCAATTTACATTCCCACCAACAGTGCAAGAGGGTTCCCTTTTCTCCACACCCTCTCCAGCATTTATTGTTTGTAGATTTTTTGGTGATGGCCATTCTGACTGGTGTGAGGTGATACCTCGTTGTAGTTTTGATTTGCATTTAAGAGATGCTTTTTTAGCTTAAGCAATATCAAACTGTATTAACCAGAGAAAATGCTACTTATACCATTAAATTCACACCTGACCTGACGAATAACAAAAGAAGTCACAAGTTGTACAACATTTGACAGAAAAGAAAAAGAAATGGAGCAATTAAGTGAAATCAGCAACTGTATTTGAGGTTTCAGTTATAAACATTATTTGTTTAAAACTTTGGACAAAAGAAAATAGTGATATTTTCCAAACATACTTCTAAAATATTACTGATATTCTTTAGATGCATTTAAATTTGATGTCCTTGTTAGCTAAGAAGTCATCGACATCTATATAGTCACACAAAAGTTTTCATCATTTTATACCAAACCAGACTGTAAAATGCTGCTTCTCGACTGAAATATCTACAAAGGAAAATTCCCTGGGATCTTCACTTAAAAGGATACGGAGGAATGTGTATTTATCCAAGGAAGAAACATAGCATATTTCAGAGTATATGGTAATATCACTTTGTCAGGAATTGACAGTTTGATATGAATGTGGTATAAAAATGATATGATTCTAAAGTAAAACACAGACAATGGCTAAGAGCTTATGGTATTTTAACTTTATTGTTTTAGCTGTACCTTTATCTGTAGCTTTTTAAATGAGCCTACATTCCTTTTATTTACTTTTGATCTTAAATTTCCTCCTGCACAAGTAAACACATCATTATAGGCCTTATATAAAACCTATATGTTACACACAGATTCCAAGTAAATATTTTGATATTTCAGCCTTGTTTTGTCAGTACTTCATACTGTTTATTTTTTTTCCCCAGTCTATAGGTCAGAATCATTATTACAGTTTCAATTTTAAACAGATACCATATAT
This sequence comes from Delphinus delphis, assembly GCF_949987515.2. Lineage (NCBI taxonomy): Eukaryota > Metazoa > Chordata > Mammalia > Artiodactyla > Delphinidae > Delphinus > Delphinus delphis. Next base: position 5,392,426 of record NC_082694.2, on the reverse strand, counting down.
AAATATATCATTTGACCTTAATTAGCATTAAGAGTTTTGCTACCACATACTAGAACATCATGGAATAGCAATAGGCAAAGGTACATATTCCTAACGTTGATATATATACATTTTCTTCTACTATTCCTCTCCTCACCTCTATATGCTTAATCCAGAAAGTGTTATTATTCCTCAAATATTAGTGAAAAAGGAATGCCATATTTAATTTATATATATATATATGCTAAATACCACTTAATATTTATTTCTATGTGTGGAATTGATGATAAAGGGGATTACATAATTGTGAAAAATCGAATAAAATGTTACCTGTGAATACTAATTTTTAGTAAGTCAAATATTAAGTGATTTCTGAACATTTAACTATGATTGGGGGTGGAGGGGGTGACCTCGGGTGGGGGAAGGGAGGACAGCATGACATCCAGGAAATGCAGAGGAACTGAACTGGCCTCAGTGTCTGCCACCGAGGGCTGCATGGTGACTCAGTGCTGGCTCCTGAATAAGCTCATGGGAGCTTGTGTTCCACTGTTGTCCACTGGGTCTGACATGTAAGTGTGACTGTCTTATGCAAACATATTTAGAAAGCCTCCCTTTACTATGTCTACATATTACAGTGTTGGAAAGTCAGCATTACCAAAGTTGAGAAGTTACTTGGTGGTTGCCAAGGGCTGGGGAGATGGCAGTGGGGATGGTTAATTCTTAATGGGTAGAGTCTTAATTTTGCAGAATGAAAAGAGTTCTGTGGATGAATGATGATGACGGTAGCACAGCATGTGAATGTACTTAACGCCCCTGAAGTATACACTTAAATTGGTTAAGGTGGCACATTTTAGGTTATGCATAATTTTGCCACAATTAAAAAAAAAATATATATATATATATGGAGAAACTTCCTTTGAAAGAAATCTAACTTACAGATTGCAAGTAGGAAATGAGTAAGTAATAAAATCCTGAACAGTGGCAGCCGGGGTAGGATCCTCTATGCATGTTTTAGGAACTGTAACGAGGTCTATGACGTTGGAGGGCAGGGTCAGCATCTTAAGCGGGATGTGGACCCTGCAATCTTCCTGCAGAGGAAAGGGGCCTATTGCAGACCAGGAGAAGGAGTGGGGTGGGTGGACAGGCCATCCCCTGCCTAACTGACAGTAGGCAATTCACAGATCCAGTTTTAAAGTAATATCCAGGACTGCTCAGATCTGAAAAACAGTTAATGAAAATCAGAATCATTAGACATAATGCTAGTGAGTTTATGAAGAAACTGTAAGTTTGGAAATTTGAGTAAATGCTGTCAGGGAGAATGGAAATTGTCTGAAAATCTTCTACTTTGAACTACAGATGATCATTTCAATTTGGAATGCAGAGAATATGATAATGAGGCAGCGGGCTTCCGGGCAGGGAAGGAAACAGACAACAAGTGAGAAGAAGGCAGGGCAGTAAGGCAGCTGTACCTTTACCCAATACCTAGTGCAGCTGCATCACAATTCTGATAGTAGCAGAAATGCACCAGATGAAACCTGTGGTTTGGAGGATAAAATGCTGCTGAAGTTGACTGGTTGGTAAATTGCGTATCATTCCCATTTCCATATTGTATGTTTCAATCATATAAAATTGGATTATGGAGTTTCTACAAAACTTGAATTAAAGATCCTTCTCAAATTCATTAAAAATAAGTATCTAAACATTAACAGGCCAGAATAATGCACCCCTTTCTGATGGGTTTAAGAAACCTTAGCCTTGTCTTCATATTATACACATTACAGAAACATGCAAGAAAATCCAGTGATTTGTTGTCAAAGATTAGGAGTAAATGAATTATAGCCAGAATGCCTAACAATTAGGAGTGAACTGTATAATTAAGATGATCAATTCTACAATTTTCATATGATTTGGGAGTGGGTTTTTAAAGGAACATTGTAACTCATATGCATTTTTGCTTTTGTAATTATAAAATATGAACAAAAGTTCTATAAAGCTTAGCCTAACAGTCCTCCGCCCACTCCTTCCCCACAATATATAACTCTGCTCAGAGCATTCATTGCTCTATCAGCTGGAGGGTTACAAATGACACTCCTTGTAACTGGAACACACACAGTATTGCATTTTATGTTTAAAATTCATTCTTCAAGTGAACTTTTAAAGCCTTGTTTTATAACAGTCTTCCATGACTTCAATTTTCCTTTTGTTTATGCATTTAAGTATATACTCTTCACTTTTAAAAAGAAAAAAATTTTGAGTGATTTTTGACACACATTGCATTTTGATGTGTATCAAAGATCTAGATTTCCTTTATGGAAATTTGTGGAATATTCTGAACGAATTTTAATAATCCTTTCCCTAAAACACAAGAAATTATAAGAACATTAAAAAAGGAATAATATTTTTCTTCTGTGATTTCAAGAATGTATGGATTTCAAGTCTACTTTAATAGCAAATGTATAGGTATGCACAAATTGTATTAAATTAAAATTATTTTGGTGATTTTGATTTCTAAACATCTTTAAATTGATTAGGAGTGAGCATCTTCTCTTTCTCTGGATCACATATAATTAGGGATAAAGATTCTGCATCGTTTAAAGAATTGAACAAAAAGCTAAAAGTGTATTTCTAATTATTTAAAGAAATGTACCAGTAGTCACATCATTTTCCCATTTAACTTAGCTTGCAATGTACAAGGCAAATCAACCACAGTTTGGTAAAATTAATGATTTAAAATATTGATCGTAATTATGCCCATTGCAGGATGTCGTTGTTTCTGTCACTGAAGGAGTCTTGTATTAATTCTACTGCTTGGTTTATGGCTGATTCTTCAATGACCGCTAATTATTCTCAGCATATTATTAGTTATGAAACAAACGTAAGCCAGCATCTCCTAGTCTTTTTACTTTTACTTCACTCATAGGGCAAATGCTGGTGATTTCTCAGATTGTATCAGATGATTTAGACCTTTGTTTTAAATCTGCTTTGCTACATTGTTTCAGGTCTATTCATGATATCCTATTACAGTAATCATAGACATAAGAAAATAATATTCACACAGCCCAAAGCAAAATATTATTTAGCTATCCTTTCCCCTAGAAAATTCAAGAAGGATATACATAGAACTCAAGAAATTGTGGATCCAAACTATATTTTTAAATCCGATTATTTGAGGAAACCAGTTGAAAGCCGATGAACTTGCTCTCAACCTGGCACAGCATTCCGGCTGAACAATTATGACGTGCTTTGCTAAGACCTCTTATGCAACTTCATTTGGAAAGTTCTCCACAACTTTTATTAGGAACACTTAACCCAAATCCAACTTTATCTGAATCATGCAGGAATTGAGTTGTTTGAAGCATTTATCTGATGGGGCAAGTTCAGTGATAGATTTTTCTTTGCTAATGTGGCTTTTAAATATCATAATGGCAACAAAAATTTAAAAACAAGAGGGGAAAAAGATAGATAGATGATAGATAGGTAGATAGGCAGATAGGTAGATAGATAGAGAGAGAGAGAGAGAGAGAGAGAGAGAGAGATTGATTGAGAGTTTCCCTCCAAGAAGAGTACCCAGTAATCTCTTGCAGGCTTTGTGGGAATCAGTGTCTGAAGGCTCAGTGGGAGCCTGGCTGGTAAGGGCAGGGGATACACAGGTTAGGAAACCACTTGCTCAATTGTGCATCCTGGCAAATGCTCACAAATCCCACTGCTCTATTTCAAGATTTTATTTCTCATCAGAGTGCATCGTGAGGAAGCACTGCTTATTTTCTTTGATTTGTTTAGAACAGAGAGTTACTGATGTTTGTAAGTGCGTAGCTCATGAGGTCAACATCCCCAAGAGAAAGAAGAAAAAGTGGAAAGTGGACTTTGGTTGACAGCCTTTTGGAATACAATTAGTTACGTCTCAGTAATTTCAACATCCGATGGATCATCAAATGTTTCTTGGCGGCTAAAGTTGTACAATCAGACAAGTGTGTGGAGCGAGAGTTATGTGATGTGTTTTGGAGAGAGAGGGTGAGTAAAGAAGGGAATGGTTAACTTTTTCAACATTTGTTCATCTTCATCTCCCAGATGGGTGCAGCATGTGCAGATGGGCACACCTGGGCTGCCTGGGGACCCTGATTAGAAACAGACCAGTGGAGAGATGCCACAGGTCAGCCAGCAGGGCAAAGGGGGGAAAGGAAAGTTCCAAATCTCTAAGTTTCCCAGAGAATAATAATATCCACAGCTTTCCTTACATCTTTCATCTGAAAAAGAGCCAGAAACAGACCTGTCATCTGGGAAGGAAGGTGCTAGCCGGTTCCAAACACGCTCATTGCTCTGATTTAGATCTACTGCTGTCCTTTATCTTCTCTTAGGAGGATAAGAGGGGTCACTTATTCCTTAGAAATCTCTGCCATTGTAAGTTGAGTCACGCAAGGAGGCAGGTAGAAAAGAAATGATTGGACATTGGATTTCCTGAACAGTGGTCTGTCACTGGGACACCCTGTTTTATCCCTAGTTCACTCACTCGTGGAGACCTTCCAATAGTTGTGTCAGATGTGGTCCCCACCTCACAACGTGTGTATCAGGGTCCCAGCTCTGAAGCCCTGTTGACCTCAGCATCTCCTCGTCCACCTTTGCACAACTCACCACTTTGCACTTCTTTTGCCTGGATCATACCGACGCTGTCCTTTGAACACTGAGCACAGGGAGGCTAGTTTCTAAAGTGGTATTTTATATTGCTAGTATCTCATTTGGGTTGCTTCCTGCTCTCTCCGTGGTTTCCATCTTTCTGAACCTCACCACTTTCTCTTCTGCACGTGCATTGCCTTAGCATTTGATCTCTCCTTTAGGGTTTCCAGTTTCACAGGGCTCTACGTTCTACGTGGAACTCGGCTGCACCTGGGAGTTGACAAGATGAGGGTTTTACGTTAGTCTTTGAAGACAGATGCAAAGGAATTGTGCTCACTCTAGTTTACTCAGAACTAAATGCAAACACGTTTTCCACAAATAGATGTAGGAATGGACCATTACATGCAAACAAATAAAGATGTGTGATTGATTGAGGACATTATATTTGGTTTTCAAGCTTTGAATTTTAAACTCAAGCACCAAAGAAGGCCAGTGTATCAGTTAGATTGTTTTTGGCTATGGGTTTTAGAAAACCCAACTAGAAAACGTTCATTTATTATTTTCTTAATAAGAAGTCCTGGATTGGGAGTCCCAGAGTTGTGGGTAGCTCAGCAGCCTGAGGGCCCAAGTTTCTGCCCATGCACCTGCTGGGGCTACTTCAGCAGGATGGTAATGGTTCTTTTCTGGAAGCTTCCTTCCTCATTGTGAGAAGACAGAGGCTACAATGACAACCATAACATCCTTGTGTTAAAGGAGATTAGGGGCAGGGTGCTGACCCTCAGGTGAAAGATGATTCCCATTTTTCCTCCTTACGTTCATCAAAGAGGGAACATTTTTCTCAGAATTCCTCCTCTTACTTCATTGGCCGGGTCTGGGTCCTATGACCCCTCTCAGGCTGCTGTAGATTTTCTGGCTTTGAGCCTCTCTGATGGGACCTGGGAAGGAAGAAAGGCCTGAGAATGACGACAGAGAGGGCAGCCTACTGGATCAGGTTGGTTCCCAACCAGGGCCATGCTTAGATTCATGGACATATTTGGAAATGTGGTAATGACTTTTATCAAGGATATTTATTTTAAGAGGGGAGGGTACTAACAACAAGACATCAAGGACACCAAAAACTGCCATGAATTAGAAACGGAGCGTGAGCTTTTGAAGTCAGAAGGAACTACCTGTAAGCAGAAGGCCCAGACCATAGATAAAATATATACAAAATCTTATTAATAAACAGGCTGGTTTCTCAGTCAGATTTACTGATGGACATTTATGTACCTGACTTGCTCACAATTTACACTTGTTATTGATAAAATAACACATCTAATCATTATAGATAATCTGGATAAGCATTTATCTCCTCCTCTGGGAAAAATTGGTGTGTGGTTTGAAGTCAAAGAAAGCTAAACCTCATCTTGACTCAATGAATTCTTTTTTCCACTTAACCTGTAGGGCGAAGGGTGGGCGGGTGCTTTCTTAGCGAAAGGAATGGTCAGACAGTGGACAGGACATCATATCACTTCCCGTCATATCACAACCAACAGCAACAACCCAGGGTCACCTATCACAGCCGAGGATGAGCAGCGCATGGCTGTGGACTCAATCAGACCCAGCCATGCAGTAGGGTGGGAACTGAGAAGGCCACAAACCATGGAAGACCCAGATCTGAGTTAGCTCATTCCTCTCCTTTCTCCTGTAATTCAATCAGTATTTGAGTTTTGTTTTTGAAACCTTTTTCTTAGGGGTTTAAAAGTCAAGTTCTGAGAAAATAAGAGGCATTTCAAAGTTGCACCCACTTTCCCAGGCCTCCCAGAGAATGCGTGTGAATAGCAAATGCTTCCTAGCCCTTCAGACTTAAATTTTGTTTTCCTTCTGCTCTGTATGCTGCCAGCTAACTTAATCCTCCGTATACCGGTGATATTCATTTCTCCCTTACAAAATTTACCTTTTTTAAAGAATTTATTTATTTATTAATTTTTTAAATTTCTTGGCTGCCCTGCACAACATGTGGGATCTCAGTTCCCTGACAAGGTATTGAACTCGTGCCCCCTTCATTGGAAGTGCAGAGTCTTAACCACTGGACCACTGGGGAAGTCCCTCCCTTACAAAATTTAAGCACTCATGTTTTCCCTTCACTGTGGAAGAGTGAAAGGATGTTATTCATCTCCAGTAGCTGTTTTAAATTTTATTTCTCTCTCACCATTAATTCGGAGAACACCATCCTTCGTAACAGGCTTCATCCTCTCTGCCTCAGAAATGACCTGGGGCATGAGCGACTCCTCACTCATTGTCTGAGTTTCAGATACTGTCATAATAATATGCAGCATTGAAAAAATTCTAACTGCTGGTTTTTAGTGTTATTAAACCCATTTAATAGATGAGGAAACAAGGCACGCGGGGTGATGTCAGTTCCTCAATTGGCAGAGCCAGGTTCGCCCACAGGCAATCTGAATCCAGAGCCCCTGCTCTCCACTTGGTCTCTGTGGCTCTGAGGTGGCGGCAGATGGAGAAAGAGCCGCCAGCATTGCAGGGCATCCCTGATCCACCAGGACACAGTTCCCACCTCTGCTGATTCCACCCTCCCAGCCCGTCTTCTGTCCCCCGCCAGGGGCTCTCTGTGTGGCACCTCCCCACCTCTTTCCTGCCCACCTGTGTGTCCTTGGGAAAGTCCTGGCCCCATCACACAAGCTCAGCCTTATCTGTTCCTCTAGTCCCTTGGGGGGAGCTCTTCCATAGCTGGGCTCCCTTTACTCCTGCCTGCCTGGGAAGTTAAAACACAGGAAGCATTAGCATCCTTCAGGTGCCTCCTGCTACCCAGGCAGGTCGAAGACGTCCCTTCTTCTGGGAGGCGAGCAGGAATCAAATGGAGTTTCTTTCCTTCTCGATTTCCTTGGGTTTTAATTTGAAGCAAAAGAGAGAGAACTGCAGGGGACCAAGCCATCTTTCCAGGGCTCCATCAGCAACCCTGCCCCCTGCGGCTGTTCTGATTAATGGCCGCACCTCCCGCCGAGTGCCTGTAATAGGTGTCAGGAAGGTGTTTACTCAAAGTTTTACACCCAATTGTCATGAAGGTCGAAACAATAGGGCCTCTCCCTTGAAGGTTAAACATCTTTTTATGAGTACCTCCTCATGAGACAGGACTCTGGGCTTTCAGGCTCTAAATGCCTTGGTACTTTCTTCAAGGCTGACTTGGCGGGTCCCCGGGGAGAACATGGCAGCATCCACAGGGTCTCGGCCCTGAGCTGGGACAACAGTGAGATACAGATGTCCACGGTCTCTCCAGCTTTGAGTATGTGTCCTGTCTGCTTTTGAAACGCTGAAACATTTTAAAACCCAAAGAAGTAATATCAAAATTATTTTCCCAGGGAAGAGCTGTTGATACAAAACAGGGATGGCCTAATTGCTTACAATTAAAACGTCTTCTTTTGTCACATTAAGCAATGACCTTGGACCCCCAAACCCAGTAGTTTTCCCCTCCTTCCATTATCTGCCCCCAATTTTCTCCCCTCAGCCTTCGCACCACTCACACAAACAAGCCCTAAGAAACAGAGAGCAAAACGCCACAAATTGGGAATCTTGTCTCCCATCTGTTGGCCACAGGTGCGTGTTGGGGGAAATTTTTGACCCTATTTCTGAGGAAGAGGAAACCAAAGGTTAAGGGGAATTTCCTAAACATCAGATGCTTTCAAAGCGCTGCCTTACCTTAGTTCACACATGCCTGGAGCTGTCTTCAGCCCTGCTTTTTCCTGTTACAACGAGGCACGTTCTGCAGGCCAAGACCAGAAGGGCCCAGGGAATTCCACTGAACACCTTCCAAAGAGCAGAGCCCCCTATGGCATCCATGGGGTTAATTGCAATCTTTTCAAAAACTCTCCTGGACAGAAAAGCTTGCTTCTCTACACATGACGATAAATGTTTAATTATCTTCATGAGGACTCAGGCCACCCTCCCTATATGTGAATGGCCACCAAATATTCTCCAAATATCGAGGTGAGTTTAATGCTTTTTCAAACCATTCTACCTATTGGATTTGACTTCAGATAAACATACTAACAAAGCCCAGGTCCAGGAGGAAATTCATCCTACAAGTATTTATTGAAATTTTAGCATCTTCTGAAATTTGGGGGATTAAGGGTGGATGATATATAAGGAAAAAGAAGGAAGAAGAGGTGGCCCCGGAAGTGGAGCTGCAGGGGGTGGTGAGACCCTGACCCGTAGAGGTAGGAGGGAGGGGGTAGGGCCCTTTACCTGTGTGTAACCCCGCGACTGTGACTTAAGCTCCACTGCTGTCCTCACACGTGCATATGGAACCTGGTGTCTGGAGAGGGGTAGTACCTGCTAGAAGCTGTGCTGGCCAGGACTTACTGCCCTGCTCTGAAGATAGAGCTGTTTCCCTCTAGACTCAGCTTGTGAGTTGACACTGTAAAGTACACTGTGGAATCGGGATGGAGATTTTAGGCAAGAAGAGTTGTAAACAAAAGAGTATGATATCCGGTTCTTTGGGATAATTCCAAGGGCACTGTGAGCTAAAAGCACATGTTAGGGGCAAGTTGGCAAGTGAGTGGAGGGGTGGAGGAGGAATCCATGGAAAAGTGTCAAGAGGCTGAATATACAAATGGCCACTGGCCAGATTACGTATAGAAATAGAACCCTGTCTCATAATCTGCAACAACCAGCCCAGGAAACTGACCCAACATCTACAGTAAGCCCAGGAAGCCAGCCTGCTATCTCTAGGTCAGACTCCCAGGAAGTCAGAGGTGATCTTGTCGACTGAAAAAAAATGCACAATGTGAGAGTTGTAGTTAAGTTTTATTTGGGGCAAAATGAGGTCTATAGCCCAGGAGACAGCATTTCAGATAGCTCGGAGGAACTGCTCCAAAGAGGTAGGGGGGAAGGTCAGGGTATGTGTGATTTTGGTGAAGGGGGAGTCCATGCAATCAAGCACATGTTTTTTGCAGAAGGTTTCTGCTAGTCTCGAGGAGCAGACGCCACCGTGAAGGATTTTAGTGCTTTTGTAGTTACGAGGAGATGCAAGAATTGGACTCATAAAATCTTCTCCTGAAAATATCTAACTATCTGAAGACCTGTTCAGCCAGTTTTTCCTACAGCACAGAGGGCCTCATTCCTGCTCTCCACCCTGAACTCCTGTCAGAGGGCGTTGAAAGTCAGCAGCTGCAGCAGCACATGATTTAATCCTTGTAGAGATAGATGGCCAGTGCCAATTTGTAGGTGACAATCTCTAGCAATATTCCAAAGAGTCAACCAATAACCCCAGTGATAATCAACCCCAAATGGCCAGGACTTGATTAATAATTGACAACCTACCTAATTTTTGTCCCTACTTCCAACTTAGGACCAACTAGAGAAAGCCAAATACGCACCCGTAACAATCACATGCAATATGCCACTTCTAGCTAGTCTGCTTTGAGATGTCCATGCCCACAGCCTCCAATCAGGGCATATATGAAATACTATTTTTTTTTCTACTCTAAATCTTTCCCACTCCTCCTTTGAGTCTCTACCAAAACCCAGGTGATGGCTGACTCCCCTGCTATAACCACAGCTCCAGTATATCGCTCTGGCTGGTTCTCACTTGATTAGTCTTTGTTTCCACATGGTAAATGGTCATTGGTTGTTGGAAGAGAAGGAGGGGCCAGAGGAGTGTGAGGGTGGAGATGAAGGTGCTCGGGCAAAGGAGCTGCTGAGGATGCAGGTGCATCATCTGACCCAGGGAGGGGAAGGCGAAGTGGAGCTGCGGGGAAACTGCATCCAGATAGGAGTTCAGTTGTAAATGTCTTGGATTCTCCTGCCTTGTTTGTTTCATTGAGCGTAACATATATAAAAAAGGCTCTTTGCTTTTCAGGCTACTATTTAAGGAATGTTTATTATATGTGGGACCCTGATCTATGGATGCTACATCCTTTGTCTCATTGTATACTCAAAATAAATCTGTTAAGTGGAGGTTATCTTTCCAACGTTTAAAATGAGCTCAGAGAAACGGGAGATAACGCGTGTGAGTCAGAGCTGGTCAGAGTGAGGATTTAAGTTCAAGCCAGACCAACACTCAAACCTGTGCTTTGGTCACTCCGGCATCACGGCTGCTTCACCAGCAGCGTGGCCGTGAACCTCTGGGAAATAGAATTGAGGGAAGCAGCCTCAGAGTTAAGAAATCTGACTTTGAGAATCACTTCCGTGTCCTTAACATTAGCCACCATTTTGTATCCCAGCCCATGGTTGGCATCCGATAACTGGCTTTCAGAGGTAAAATGACATCTGCACCATTTAAAATGATGTAAAAGGTAGGGTTCCTTCACAGACCACGTTGTGTTTGTATCAGAAGACCTTGCTTGTCAGCATTTTCCCTCGGCCATTCCTAGCTTAGAAAACTTGGGTGACCCTAGCCAGCCTCTCTGGTCGTGGATTTTTTTCTTTCTGCTAAAAGTGGAATAGAACGCCTGTCTTTTCTGTGTGATGATGAAGTTGTGCAGTTTAAATGACATCATGTATAGGAGAGTACTTTGTAAATTGCAAGCTGCCATAGAAATTAAAGATACACTCAAAATAATTACTGTAATTTTTGATTTTGAATGACTGAAAAAGAGGTATCCCATTTTAAGGGAGTGTTTTCAAGGACCTGCGGCTCATTCAGCCTTCCTGTAAACAGGCACATGTGTCCTACAGGGAATAACGTACTACAGGGGTCACTTGTTTCCCACATAGATGTGGGAACTACCAGGAGACCTGAGTAGGGGCCAGGTTCCTGTAGGTACCCCGGTGTGACCTTGGATGCCTGATGTTTCTGACTGGAAGCATCTCTGTCCAGCCTGCTTCACAGGCTCTTTTGTGAGGTTCCCATGAGGTACTGTGTGGGAAAGTGTTCTGTGAACTGGGAATGCCCACATAAATGCAAAGTGTTATGATGTTGCATTTGAAAAGTGCTGTTTAAGTGCCACTTACTATTATTGTTGTTATTATTATAGTTGAAGAGTATAATGGATTTCAGCAACTAACAATCTAGATATAGAATCTTTGATCACCACACAAACTCCCTGGGTGTTTCATTTTAATAAGTATACTTCCTTTCATTGGGAGCTATATGCTGATATAATTAACTGTCACCATATCATGCGCTTTACTTTTAATTCTGGACACATAACTCAGAATTATTTCATTGTATTTACCCCTATAAATAGGCCCTACTTTATTTCTAAATTAAATAGCATTAGAGAATAGGTTACCAGGCTTACTATACTTCTCATTTTTCACAAATATATTAGGTATGATTAATATCTTCCTACGTGCCTAGCTTTAGCTATGGCTTAGTGGTTATAAAGCTTTTATATGGACAAAAATTGTCAATAATTAAGATAGGGAAGGAAAATAGTTAAAGAATAAATAAGCCTTGGGTTCACCTATAAAATCAACCAATTTAATTTTAGACAAGAAGAATTTAATCATGTTTTATCTATCATCTGGTGTCCATTTTTCACTTCAGGGTATCACCTTCATCAGATTTCCTGATGTTCCTCAAAAATAAGTGTTTTAATCTCTTGGAAGCTTCAGTTGATGATTTATACAAACATCAAGGGACCAAGTTACATGAATGGTACTTCGGGGCACATACGGTCTTTATATCCTAAAAGCCTTATCAATAGTCTTAACTCATTTATCATTTAACCGCGTATGATTCTCCACAGCTCGCCAGAGACATTAGAGCCTCATGGCTGCAAGTGGATAAGCGTGTGACCCTCAAAGCTTCTATCTGCCCTGAAGCCTCACTGCAAAAGCACCCCAGGTGTCTGTATCCGGCCCTCTTTATTGCCTCAGTTTCACATTTTATTATTTCAGCCCGTTGTGGGGGAACCTCAATTATGTTCTCACTGGTTCCATGTCCACAAATTTGGGGGGAAGGTTCTCACTGGCCCAGTTTAACTCAATTGCCCAGCCCTGGATAGATCCTCTGGGACCAGCAGTGGGGCCAGCATATCAAAACATCACGGCTTTAATTTAATGTGAGAAGAGGTGGTAGGGAATGGGGTCATTCCTACAAAGGCCTGATTGGAAAGGTCATGGCCAGTTGACCTTTGCAATTAGCATCTTCACACAGTATCGTGGATAGAACCCAAGTACATGAAATGATTAGAATTTATTTTAATAAGAAAGTTCCCCAATTATCTAATATAGGAAATTCCAGAAAATTCCATAAAGGGATAATTCCATCACTTTAGTGAGTGCCGAGATGTGAGTATGACTTTATTTAACTTTGGCAGTAGCCCTGTTATCCTCCTTTTACAATGGATGAAGCTGCAGCTCTGAGACACAAGCTATCTGATTTGGGAGCCAGGACCAAAACCCACAAATTGTTCAGAAGGAAAGCTCTGGCATGTTCATCATTAAATTGTATTTTTTAAAAATTTCTTTCTAGAACATTTGTGCTAAATTCAGATTCATCTTTCTGAATCATTTCAATATTTTAAGGCTTCATTTCTGCATTAATCCAACTTATCTGTCCAGCTCAATACTACCATTAGAAACAGATGAAATTTGCCTTGTTTTTTCTAGCGCTGCTTTCTGAGACATTTTTTCATTTTTATATGTTCTATTGTGTTCATATCTTTGGACAAATGGTAACTGTCTGATATGTTTATCCTAAGATGTGATAAGTCTTCTTAAAGAAGCTGCATTGTATAATGTCATTCAAGGATTATACATACACAGCGAAAGAGGTACCATATCATTGGTTACTCTCTTCTTCAGAGACGTAAAATATACATTACTTTTCCCACAGACGTCTGACGATTGAGAGGAATTATTCAACAAGTGTTTACTGAAAGTAAATAGGTCTAATATACACGTCTAACTTTTTGATCTATCATTGTATGCACCTAAAAAGAGGTATGATGTTTACGATTTTGGTAAAGAACTTAAGAATTATTATGACGTCTCTTCTAGAGATTAAATGACTATCATCAACTATTACCTTAATACAGAATTGAAATAGTCACTGAACTCATGTTAAGTAAAGAACTTAACACCTCATTCAGAGCAGACAACTCCCTGAAAGATAAACTCTGCAAGCTTGCTTTGGGGTTAAAAGAGCAGCTTACCATGCTTATCATCAGGGCAACGATAGACCCGGCGTGTCAGTGGGGAGGGTGTTTTGGGGTGACATGTGACCAAGGAAAGAACCCCATCTTTTCTTCTGCTGGAAAGTGAGGTTGCTCTGTGTTTCTGCCAGCGTCAGCCATGCCGGGCCCACCTAGAGAGCAGATGACACCACCGGACTTGGGAGCAGGAAGCCAGCCAGAATGGGTTTTTTTGTAAGCTCTGTTATCTGGATGGGGGAACTTTAATTATAAGCAGTTGTTCTAAGCGTTTTCCCTGCAGCGTCTTGAACCAGCTCTTCACCTCAGTTTGAAAGCTAAATTCTGTTGTGTTTTCATCCTGGCCTGTATCCACACAGGTGCATTTCCCGTGTCTGTCCTGGCCCTGCACCGGCTCTGTGGCCGTGTGCGGAGGGGAGGCATGCCTCTGCCCCAGCCCCGAGTTCACACTGTGTTTGCTCTGTGATGTGTAAGTTACTTGATTCTTGTCAGACTTGGCTGTTACATCTACTACATAGTGATGGTAGCACCTGCCTGATGGGGTACCACGTGCCAAGCAAGGTGCTGAGCCCTGCCATCCAAGAGCCAGCAAAACAGGTGCCCTGACTTCATGGGACTCATGTCCCGTTGGAGGGACTGTGTGATCACAAGCACAGAAATATATCCACCGGCCACCTTGGAGAGAGTCTCAGGAGGACAATGCTGGGGGCTAGTAGGGCAGGACAGCATGGCCAGGTGTGGGCAGCACAGAGCAACCTGAACCTCAGATCCAAAGAACAAGGGGATGGGAAGTGGGAGAACAGGGGAGGAAGAGCATTCCGGGCTGAGGGAACAGCAGGTACGAAGGCCGCAGACAGGAGAAGGAGCTCTGAACTGAGAGCCACCTGACCGGGGGCTGGGCTGGTAGACCTCGTCGAAGGCTTGGACCCCTAGGTTGGGGATCATGGGACGTCACTGCGGGATTTCCGCCAGGGGACGGCGGGATCTGATTTGCATGTGGTGGGAGATCACATGGGCCCCAGTGTGGAGAACAGTTTACAGGGACACAGCTTCTCCGAGTGGCCCCTCCTGATTAGCGGACTCATGATCTGGGTGACTACTGGGGAGCTGACCATGAGGAAAGCTGGTCACTGGGACTGGAGTGCTGGTGCTGCAGGTAGAAGCAGGGGGGACGAGGTAAGACCACCTTGACTTGGCAGAGGATGAAATGAAATAATAGCGTCAAGACCTGTGATCTGGCTGGTCTTTGCTCTGATCAATTCCTACTTCAGATCAATTTCTCTGTCCCACTCGTGTGCTGGGTCTCCATCTTCCTCACAGAGAGATGTGCCACGACTCCCCAGTCCACGAAATATAACATGACTTCGTTGGGCAGAAAAGCCGGGACTGAGCTGACTTGTTCTCTTTGTTTATTCCACTTGCTTTGAATATTTGCTCTAAAATTAGGTCTGTGTTTTATTACCCCAGACCTTGCCAGGGTGGTGTGTACTATGCAGCGTACATATCATATTACCCGTGTTAATTCTGCATTGTCCTGAATTCCAAAATACATCTGGTTCCAAGGATGTATGGGCCTGTAGTAATCATCTGAAAATCAGCAAACTGAAATTTTCAGAGTTGCCTGCCCAAGGACTCCCGGTTACCAAGATCTGACCCCGGTTTGCCTAATCCCAGGGCTCAGGCTACTCACGACATTCTTTCCCTCTCTCCCTGACCATTATTCATTCCCTTTCTCTTCTATTTAGAAGAAATAGATCTACTGGCCGAGTGCCATCTCTCTAATGATGGAACATGGATAACAGGGAAGCTAAGGAGAGGTACCCAGGTGGTGGAGGGGAAAGGAGTTTCCTTCCCATGGCCACTTTTTTCTCTTCTCCTCAGGATCCCAGAGCAGCCTCCTATTAAGGTACAGCAGACCCACTCACCTTCTTTTATCACAAACATCCTTAAAAACCATCTGTTCTGCAAAGTGTTTCAGTTACAATAACCACACACTTCTCAACATCCTCACATTGCATTGCGTTTCATTGTCTCGTGTGTCCTTGTGTGCATTTATACCGTAATCCCCCAAAGGAAAGTTCTTGCTTTGTTCTGTCTGCACGGGTGCACCCACCATGAGCTGCACCTACACCTATGCCCTGTATAAATAATGGATAAGAATCGAAATGCCACCAACAGACGCCTTTTATCTTGGAGGGTTAAGGAGTGGTACTTGTCATATGAAGACGATATCATATAATTCGATGGGGAAACTTTTTTAAAAAAGTGATTATTTATTTAGGTAGGATCTTTCATTAATTTGAAAGTAATTGACATAATTGGGAACGCTGCTTGGTTTAGGTAGATAAAGAAGCATCAGTAACAGCCCTTCTCAGATGACAGCTCCACACAGCATACAATTGAATTGATTGCTGAAACAAAATCACCATGATCACATCGTTAAATAAAAATAACTGTCACTCCCTTCCACGTAGCAAAGAGGGAAATCAATTTTGGGGGCAGAGGTCACAGAGTGGGGAAAATTCATTTTTTATGCTGTAAATATGCAGTTGAGGTTCTGTGCTAGGCCCAATAATGGACATATAGTGGCTGCCCACAAAAATAAAGGAAATATGGTAAGGTACCAAGCTTCTCTTCTTTCAGAGTTAATTGACCTGAAATAGGGAGATGTGTTTCAATTTCAGAGACAGAATGGTCTATTCGTGGCAATTTGCCTTTCCCCCGCCTCTGTAAGTAGTTTGCTGTCTATGGTTTATGAAGGCCAAGTGTTCAGGCCGATGAGTTTGATTTACTTTAGGGCCATCATCTTACGTCACCACGCCTTTGTTTAAAATCTGCTGGGTACAGTGATATGACTCTTTTTTATGATTTTAAATATGACTCCTTTTCGTCAATAAACTATAAAGAGGAATATACAGAATTCTGTTATATGCAATTCGCTCTAGACTGAATGTTTGTGTTCCTCTAAATTCATATGTTGAGATTTGAGCCCCATTATGATGGTGTTGGGAGGTGATTAGGTCATAAGGGCAGAGCCCTCATGAATGGAATTAATGCTCAGAACAATCACTACTCCCTTCCACCGTGAGAAGGTGGTCGTCTACAAACCAGGAAGCAGGTTCTCACCAGAATCTGAATCTGCTGGAGCCTTGATCTTGGACAGAAGGAAGTTTTGTCACTTATAAGTCACTCAGTCTAAACAGGCTAAGATATGACTGATACCACTAATTATTTCCAGGTCAAAGAGTGAATACCAGTACCAAGATTAGCATCCATTTGTCATTAAAAACAAATAAGAGAAGTATCTTATGATATCACTTATATGTGGAATCTAGAAAGAAATGCTACAAATGAACTTATTTACAAAACAGAAACAGACTCACAGACCTAGAGGACGAACTTTTGGTTACCAGGTGGGAAGGGAGGGAGGAAGGGATAGTTAAAATGGATAACCAAGAAGGACCTACTGTAGAGCACAGGGAACTGTGCTCAGAAGCTAACACGAACATCAATAAGGATGAAAGCACGTGAACTTGGAGGGGCGCAGAGGCCAGGACAAAGGCCTAGCTGGTCAAAACAGAGGCTTGAGATTTGGATGAATATGTAACTGTCATGAGTGGCTCAGCTCCTCTTGAAGAAACCATCAAACCATCAGTCAAACAAACAAAAATTAAGAACTAATTGATGTTCTTTCTATTTCAAATAATCTTTAACACTTTGAAGCTTGAATATGCGAAAAGACTTTAAAGAGTCATTCAAATGTATTTAAGTAGAATTTGTCCTGTGACCTGTAAAAAACAGTCAATTGAACTTTGTTTAGTCATAGACTCCTTGGAATATCTGCTATTATATAGATACAACATAGAAAACCATACATGTATAAAATGTGGATAAAAATTTCAGTTGCTTTATGGAACCATCTGAAGGCCATGCATGGATCTCAGCTTACACATCCTTGTTCTATATCCAAAATTATTAAGCAACCTTTAAAAAAATCTACTTCTATGCCATTATTACTTTTGGATGAAGTTGGCTGTCTCAGCCTAGGTCCCAAAGCAGAGGCTGAGATTCAGTTTGGAAGGCAGGTGGTTTATTTTGGAAGTGAGTCCAGGGATCAGGGGGCCAAGAGGGTGGGGATTGCATCAGGGAAGGAAGGAAATTGAACTCAAGAATGTCTGACTGAGTTGCACCTCGTCTTTCCAAGGGTCTTTTTTTTTTTTTCTTTTGCGGTACGCGGGCCTCTCACTGTTGTGGCCTCTCCCGTTGCGGAGTACAGGCTCCGGACGCGCAGGCTCAGCAGCCATGGCTCACGGGCCCAGCCGCTCCGCTGCATGTGGGATCCTCCCGGACCGGGGCACGAGCCCGCATCCCCTGCATCGGCAGGCGGACTCTCAACCACTGCGCCACCAGGGAAGCCCTCCAAGGGTCTTTTGAAATGTCTCAGGATGGTCCATCTGGAGGATGGAAGGAGGGACAGGTAACTGCTGGCTCCTGTCTCCCATAAGTACAGGGGCTTCGTGGTCCTTAATTCTCCTAGACTCCAGATTGCACACCAGTGACTAGTGAGCAGCTCCCCCAGGCCTTGCATGAGAAGACCCAGAGCAGCAGGTGAGGTGGTGGTGCAGCCTTGGAGTGAGTGCGGGGCGCTGAGTGCTGCGTGCTCCAGAGCCAGCAGATCTGCTCGGAAACGATCTCTGCATCAGAACAGAAGGAGGGGCCCAGGGAATCTACAGTGATGCCCAGGAGATGCCCATCACATTGGATGGTCCCTCAAAAATGATCTTTTTGGTAGAAGAGGAAAATTCGATTTTCACATGTAGTTACTTTTTATTTATAATTTTTTAAATTGAAGTATAGTTGATTTTTAATGTTGAATTAGTTTCAGGTGTACAGCAAAAAGTATATATATATATATATATATATATATATATATACTTTTTCAGATTCTTTCCCATTATAGGTTATTACAAGAAACTGAATATAGTTTCCTGTGCTGTACAGTAGGACCTTGTTGTTACATATGCAGTTACTTTTAATCATCAAGTTAAAACTTCATCAGCAAGTTTATTTTAATCATCAAGTTTAAAGTTCCTTTGAGTCTCATGTTTAATCACGAAAGAAAGCTGCTTTGACTTTTGTGAATACATTGTTTGAAATTGTCACTCTTTCTTTTCCTCCGTGAATTGCCTATTCCTAGATCATTTACTTAAACTGTATTGATTTTGTAATAATAAGAATGATAATAGATAATTTGTATTGCATACTTATTTTGTGCCAGGCACTGTGACCCACAATTTATATGGATTTTCTCAATGAATCTTTACAGCAACTCTATAACTCTATAAAGTGAGTAATATGATCCCCTTTTCATAGGTGAGGAAAATGAGGCTTGAAGAGGTTAAGTCATGCACCAAGGGCAGTCCTGGAGACAGGATTCACACTTAGGTTTTTCCAAGATCATAAACGACTATGTTTCACAAAACCTAGTGGCATCAGAGTCACGGTAGGCCTTGTTAAACACAGAACAGCTCCCATCTCCCCCCCCTCAGTTTCCTGACTCAGCAGGTCTGTAGTGGAGCCTGAGCATGTAATCTCCAACAAGCTCCCTGAAGATGCTGAGGCTGCTGGCATGAGGACCACACTTTGACAACCAGTCACTGCTAAGATAACCAAACCCTCCAAGTTACATGCGGCTTCAAAAGAGCAGCTTCAGGTTCTTCCAAACCCAACATTTGTTCTTATGTTTTCATCCTCTTTCGTGGAAAGAGGAGGATATTGGAGAAGTTCTTCTGGGATGAACTCTTCCTGGAACACTTAGTGATTTTGTTTTGTGGCCCAGCCTCGTGACCACCACCAAGGGCTTGTGCCTATTGGCGGTAGAAACGGTTCAGCTTGCGAGGCATTTTCTTGTTGGAAATCCTAAGAAGCACATCCATCTTACCAAGGATGTTTCAACTCTGCCTACACTATAAATATTTATGAGAGTGAGGTTAGCTGTTTGGTATGCGATACGTATTTTTTGTTAAAGCTTTCCCATCAGAAGACAGTTGCTTGGGAAAGCCTTAGAAACCAATATTGCATTTCACTTCATAAAGATCGTGGAAAACTCAGCCAGAGAATCCACATTCCAATAGCCGATGAGAGGTGAGGACATTTTCCCACAGCCTCCAGTGCTAATGAATTATAGTCGCAAACGCGGCGTGTCTCGGTGCTGTGTTTTTAAGCCATAATTAAGAAAGGAAAGAATTAGTCTGAAGGAAAATTTATGAAAGAAGAGCCCCTGCCAGGGCAGGATGGGAGCAGGGGCTGGCTGATCTGAGAGGAGAAACAGTGCAGGGAAGCACTGTGAAAATCAGCCTTGTAGGCGGGGTCCCGGGATTCTTACCCAGGTGACAAGGGTGTCCAATAGAAGAGTCCGCCATGGTTAAGGGCAATCTGTAGTCAGCCACACCTGGCTTGTCCAGTAGGAGTTTGTCCATAGCGGGTAAAATGGTTGCTCCATGAGGTAAAGTTCAGGATGTCAGATTCATGTCACGTCACTGGAATGCTGGTAGATTTCAGAAAGGCAATCTACACGCAAGTGTCTAGAACATTATGTGGAGCCTTTTTTCCTGAGATGTTAATCTCTTCTTCAAGAGACGTAATAGGGAAAGTGTGAGTCTTAAGAGTCCAACGGACCTAGTTTTCTTCTCAGCTCTTTCTTGGGTGGCCTTGGTGAGCGTGTGTGATGCATGACCTTGCTGGCTCCTGGTGTCCTCATCCTAAGAGGGCACTGACATTGCGGGGTCAACATGAGGAGTACCTACAGCACGATGCCTGGCATGTAGTGTGTCTCATGACTAGGTCGTGTATACTGAAATGATCCCATACCTAGAACAGGGCCTGGCACGATGGAAAGATGGGTCTGCAATTCTAATATCGATAAAAGCATTTGCTGCCTTCCAGCAGGGCACCCTCGAAGGCAACAGCAGTGAGGGTTTTCCTCCATGTTTCTTGAGGCTCTGTCTGCTCTCTTATATGTGCCCTTAACAAACTCAATCAGGAGTAGAGATAGAGGGAAACAACAGAGGAGGAAGAAAGAACAGGAGGAGAGGGAGGCGGGAAGGGGGGCCTGGGGGGCGGAACGGAGGATGGAAATGAGAGCGAGTGGGAGGAGGGCTAATAGAGTGCGGCCGCCCAGCTGTCTCACATCCTGCAGGACCACAGGACTGCTTTCTTCTTGGCTGGCATTGCCAGCCCAGTGGGGCTGCACTAGGTGTTTCCTATGCATCGTTTAATTTAATCTTCACAGCAGTTGAGTAGCAAGTATCAATACAATTTTCGTTTCCACTTTAAAGACGGGGGTCTAGGAGAGAAACTGATGAGCTGGAACTGCTCTGCAACGCGGTCTTAACCACTGCTCTCCACCGCCTCTGGTTCTTAACTGACCTTTCACCAAATGCCACCCCTTGGGAGCCCCGTTTCTCCCTCATTCCTCATGCGTTGCCTTATTTACCATAATTATAAGGTGAAGAAAGGACTCGTGTGTGATACAGCAGCTTACTTTTCTTCATTTTGATAGAAAAATTGGGGGTAAAAGAGAGGCTAAAGAAGAAGATGGCTGAAGGGGAAGGGATGCCATGGGCCCACACCACTCTCCGTATTTATCTTTGTGATTGTGCTGCCAGAGAATGTAGGAGACGAGAGAAATATGGGGCCTTGGAGAGTGAAAAGGGAGATCCTGAAATAGTATTTTCACAAATGGACAAAAAATAAAATAAAAGGCAACTGTAGAGCCGCCATCGCTTCATTAAGATTTTCAACTTGGGCAAGGGCAGCAGTATATGGATTTATTTCAACTCTCAGATAGTTTATAGGTGGGGTTAGCACATTCTGAGATATTCTGTTCCCTTGAGGACCTGTGGTTGAAACTTGGGAGTGCTTAAAAGTCTTCCTTAAGCTGATACGTTCTTTGAGTTGTTTCCATGAAGAAGTTTTAGCCTGCACCTTAGCGTCGTCTCAAGCAATTAGATTCTAGTACTATTGATCCACATGATTTTAGGCGTGTGGAAGTAACAGTAGGTGAGAAGTGGTGGAATAATTCTTGGATTTGGACAATTTTTTCATTCTAATCCCTCTTCCATCAGTGCTCCGCTTTGGATCACCCTGTTCGATTCCTAGGAGGCCAAGGGAAAGAGAGCCTTCAAAGACCCCACACCTTTGCACAGACGTAGGAATGACACAACAAAGTGGCGCATTTCAAGAGTGAATAAGAGCCACTGCTGTGGAGATCTTATTTTCATGAAGGACAATTAATTCAACGTCCTGAATGTCCACCCCAAGCTGCACGTGGCAGTAACCGTTGGGAGACTCCAGGGTAAGCAATGATGTAAATTGCTTGTCATCTGGGGGCAGGTAAACGAACAGAGCATGCATTGGTACTCATTACGGTCAGTTGCAAGTCACCAACAAGGCTGGCTGGGAGGGCTGTCACTGCGCTGAATTCCTCACAACACAGTCTGCTCTATACCTCAGAGCAGAGAACTACAGAATTTAGTCGCATGTACAGGTGTATGTTGAGTTTCTCCCCAGATCCCACTTCTAGACCCTGAGATTCAGTTTGGGGCTGGTGACAGTGTTTCTCAAGGCCCAATAACATCTGTCATTTAAGCATTGGGCCCGCAAGACGATCACTGGAGACCTACTCGTGACGTCCTCTTGGCACTTCTGAGAAAGCCACGGGAGCGTTTCTGTGAGGGAGCTGCAGAAAGTGGCCGGAGACCCAGCCGAGTGTTTGCTTACACAGTTTGCCTTTGATGGGGATCACACAGTGTGGACTTCTCTCTTGTTCTCTCCATCCAGTAATTCCAAACATATTGCAGTTTTAAATTCTGTAGGGGCTGAAGGACTACTCAGGGGATGAAGAGAAGGAAGCGACCATCTTATTTAATTCTCTAAACACTCCTCGGAGTGCTAGGTGCCTCACGTGGAACGAAAGGAAAATTGACTCCTGTTAGGGCCCATCCTTACAGAAAGACACTTGACTAAAAACTAGATCTCCCCCATCACGGACGTACGTACTTGAATCAGTGTGGGACTTTAGGCACAAATCCCTGGCTTTGTGAAAAGGATAGTTTTTGTACACTTTTGACGATAAGTATTTTTTGGTGCAGTATCTTTCTCGTGAGAATCCTTAGTCCTAGAAATAAATTCAGTCTCTTCCTTTTTATTTCCACACAATCTCTCATTTATTCTTCTGGTATTTTTTTTGTGGATCTTCCAGTCGGTGTGTCCTGTTGTCATGTGGGCACACTGTAGCGTATGCCACAGCATTGCGTTTTTCTTTTAAAAGACATCAGTTCGTTACTCAGCTGATTCTTTTGGTTTCCACGGGTGTTCCTTTATTGATGTTGTACATTTCCTTATACAAAAGAGGAATAAGATTAAACACAAACCAAACTGGAAGGACTGATAAGGAAGAACACCCCCCCCCCCGAGTGTGTTTCGGGTTCTCCTACGTGTTCCGTGATGAAAACACGAAACCTGCTCCTCATTGGGGACCGGTGTTAGGATCCCTCTCCCAGGCCTGGACCTCTAAGGCCCACAGTCCTTTCTAGACCAGACCTTTCCTGTCCTGGAACAGGGAAGCCACCCATTTTGTACTGAAGGCAATGGGACAGGTAGAGCCTTGCTGTTGGGATGTTATTTTCATGACAGAATAAGTTTCGCCAAGCTATGAAGGATCTAAGCATGAACAGAGAATAATACAATGTATATTACAGGACTGGTGCCCTTTGGGCTAGGTTCACAAGAGTTAGCACATACGGGATGGGACACTGAATCATCTTGGAGCAGATTTTCTCCTTTGTATATCGAGGAGTCTCTTCTTTGTCATGTAAATGAAGAAGACTTACTCTTTGCACCAAGGAAAAGAGTAGAAGCTTTCTGGTTTGCTGAAGCCCTACTCTTTGTAAAAGCCCTTGATATGAAGGGGTTCTGGATAGGAGGTGACACAGCCCAGTGTGGGAGGTTTAATTCCCTGAAACGTGAAGGAAAATGTTCTGTGCTGGTGACAAGACACCAAGGCCTCATGGTTGAGGGGGAAGTGTTCCTCTCAACCATCTTCCACCTACTGTGGGCTGAGGTCTGAAGCCCCTTTGCTCATGACTCATCACTCCTTTTGGGGGGATGGGTGCTGACCATTGTCAGTGGTGCTGAAAGAGCCTCATTCTCAGAGCCCAGTAGCCTCACTGCCACAGTGGGGGCAGCAAAGGCATCTGCTCCACGATGGACCAGTATCCACCAGACTGTACGGGTCCCTGTGTAGCAGGGACAGAGGAGCCGGTATGACCCCTGTCGCAGGGGCCAAAGCAGTTGACTAAGTCAGAAAGACTTTCACCTTGGGAATAATTAACTGTGGAGTGTAAGCAATTATTAGCAGACCTCCATGTCTTTTCCCTGATAGTAGCTGTGTTGGGAAACGGGCTGGTTTGACTGCAGAACTTTGACCCTTTGCAACTCCTTAGATCAACAGGCACTGGGGGTCGGGGAGGGAGCAATGAGATTCCAGAAGCAGCTCCACCCACCCAAGCTTTAAATTACCTCTAAAGTGACATGTGACTTCCCTGGTGGTCCAGTAGTTAAGACTCAGCGCTCCACTGCAGGGGGCGTGGGTTTGGTCCCTGGTCAGGGGAAGTTCCCTATGCCACGCAGTGTGGCCAAAATAAATAAAACAGACTGATGGTACCTCTCTTACCTAAATACTTAACAGATTTAAAATACAGGGTTCATGTTCATTTAGGAAGTTCTCGACGCTGAGGCTGATGGACTGGTGTGTGTGTGTTTGCATGTGTGTCCGCTGCAAACAACTACTGGAAACCCTCTTGTGTTCCCACATCACTAGACCATCCTGGTTCATCTTACAGAAGTGTCTGTCACAGGTGGGCCCAGGAGGACTGGATTGTGTGCAGAGTCTGTGC
Organism: Delphinus delphis; assembly: GCF_949987515.2. Classification (NCBI taxonomy): domain Eukaryota; kingdom Metazoa; phylum Chordata; class Mammalia; order Artiodactyla; family Delphinidae; genus Delphinus; species Delphinus delphis. The sequence goes on along the minus strand of NC_082694.2, from coordinate 5,367,783 downwards.
TGCAGTGTAGCCGCTGGATGAGTCCCGGAAGTCAAGTGGAGCCCCACAGACTCAAGATACTTTTCTCTCCCGCTCTACCTAAACCCAACCTCCCTGTGTGACATAGTCTCTGAGAATCTGTCTGGTTCTTTGTTCCTTCGTTCTAGACCTGTCCTTTTGTGGAAGCTTGAAGTGTCCTTGATGCGCATGCTTCATGTTCTCATGACTTCCCACTTGCGTTGAAGGATGGGAAAATCCAAAGGACATTCAAGGAGTGAGGGGGTGTTGATTATCTCCATGTAATTGCAGACAAATCTGGTCAGAAGGTGGTCAACCACAGGTCTTCCTTATGGAAAGAGACTAATATTGAGAACGCATTACCAACCGAACCAAGTGAAATCCCCCCTACCTGTCAAGGCAGCACTTTGGAAGCAACGGGGGCGGAGCGGGGAGGTACAAGGAGAACACACCACATGGTTGCTCTTGGCCTTGGTGACACAGAGGATGGGGACTGGAGAACTTAAACATCTCAGCTGAAGATTGTGAACATTTGCTCTAAAGGTGGAGAAAGCGCTAGGAATTCCCTTGCTCTAAACTTTTCTCCATAGATTTCTTTGCATATGGAGCATTTCCTCACTTTTAAGGAATTGCGTGCCAGAACACCAGGTTTAAGGGAAAAGATAGGTTACAGCAGAAGCGAACTGACATTTAATACATTTATTTCTTTTTGCCTTCTATAGAAGTTAATGGGTGTTAATTAATAGGTATTAAAAAATTCAGCATTGCAGGGTAGGATTATTAAACATTTTGGGGTCCAGTACAGCGTTAACAGCTTCAGTGTAATATACCCTATGACAAGTAGCGTTTAATTACAGGGATTAGCAAGCAGCGACTCTCGTAGTTAGCTTTAATTTTCCTAGACATGTACCAGCCGAAAAGCCCTGGTACTCATATTTCACAGCAGTGGAGGTGATACCCTGGATGAGTCCAGTGGAGAGGAACACTCTAGAAGAATCTCTCTAGTTGGCCACAATCACACCTCCAAGGAGCAGGGTTTCTGCTATCTTGCAAATCAAATGAAAAGCAAAACAAACTGTTTCCTGTTAACTGTGACCAGATTCAAATGTCCTTTAGGTATTAAAGAAGCCAAACATTCTTAATTGTTTATTGATTATGCAAATCATATAAACCTGAGATATCCGAGTTGGGCTAAACAGTTGCTTTTGAAGCTGGGGCATCAGGGCTTCATGGGAGAGGGGTGTGCTGGGCTGCTGCATTGGAAACAGTTTGGATGTGACTCCTCTGCTTGGGAGAATCCGAGGCGGGGAGGGCAGAGGTGGTGCTTTCATTCACCTGAAGGGTGAGGGACCGTCATCAGGGATTTTTTCAAGCAGACTGAGAATAAGCCCTGAGCATTCTGTAGAGAAACTTGAGTTTGGCCTGTCTAGCAATGGAGATGCCTGCCAAGTAGTGAGCTGGCAAAGAATAAGAAAGCAGAGGAGGGCGAGGGGAATCTTGAGAGATGATCCTTGGCTACCCAAATGCGTTTTTGGTCGAAGCCTTTGAGCACAGTGTAAGAATACAAAATAAAGTGGGAGGAATATTTTTCAGCTCTTTTGCAATGTAAGAATGCCAGCTTTTAGGGTTGAGGAGAAGGAAAGTATGGGGGGGGTGGAAAGGAAGTAAAAATATTCTGAGATTAAAATGTTATCTTTAAATATTGTGCTTCAGCTCCTCAGCGACCAAGGGCTTTCATGCTGGCTGCAAACTCACTAAATCCTGATTTCCTTGTGGTTCAAAGTCATTAACTGTTCCCTGGCACCACTAGGTGGAGATGTAGGTTTACCAAGCGTCCATTCCCTGGCTAAAAATGGCCTGTGATGGCTGTGAAATCCTTAACAAAAATTTAAAGTGTTCAAAATTGATCAATTATGAATCATGTGGGTCACGAATTCACACTGATCTTTGGGGGGAGGGGGAGGAGGTTTCTAAAAATCCCACGTCAAACAACAATAGCAAATAACCCTCAGTGTGCAGTTGTAAAGTAGTCCATGCGAATTATTATTTTTTAAGCTGTAAGTTCTGATGCTTAAGACTCTGAGAGAATAATCACGCCGTGTTATAAATTGTCTGCTGCCAAACACACACACATATTTTCCTTTATTCTCACACCAGCTGCTCCATCACGCTATCCGTGGTCAAGAACAAACAAACAAAAAGTACCCCTAAAAAATGCTGAGTTTCCTTTCCAACCTCGCCAGTGGAATGGAGCCAGCGACCGGCGGAGGCAGGGAATTGTGTGCTTGGGTTTAAAGGGTTGTTTCTAAATGTAGGACTTCTTGAGAATCTCATTACCTCACATCTTGATGTGTGAAGTGTGATTCACAGCAGTTTGCTGGAGGCTAGTTAGCTCTTGTCTTCACGGATGATGGTGTCTAATATCCCATTAATCAAACCTCAGTGAAATGAAGCATTTCGGTTTGTTTTGGCTAAGCCTCTTCTCTCTACTTAGCTGACCCCTGTGCTTTTTTTGTCCACTTTTCTATGCCCATTGGTGGATAGCATGGGCTATCAGATGGCTTCCAGAGTAGACAATGGATACCAATCGTTTTCTAGAAAGGCAGGGAGTCATTTATTATTCCTCCTTTCACACTTGTCTCTCAGATAAAAATGCTCCTCAAGTTCATTTAATCATTCATTCTCAGTTTCTTCCTCTTCAGTTCTCTCCGTCGCTTTCAGAGAAAGCATACCTCATAGATTTCATCAAAGTTGCCCAAGTAACCCTGCTCCTCAGAGAGCGTGGTTCTTCCACCCGCCAGGATCCCATTTAAAGACCCCATTTTCTCATGAGGTGAAGGAACTCTCCATTAGGGCTGGGGAAGTTCACATACCAACGTGATCCTTGCTACATGACAATCATGCAAAAGCTTCCAGGACAAACAGCAAAACTGAAATATAATAAATGGTTGTAGTAGGGCAAGCATCATACCAAAAGGTATTTACTTTCTATTAAATCTTTTCTCCTTTAATTTTCAACACACTCAAGATTTTTTATATTACTGTGCAAAAGAATCCATGGAGAAAAGTAGGAAACATTTTTAGTGGCCAGGATTTAGGGACCGGGGGGAAAAGGAGGTACAGATTATTAAAACACAGAAACCAGACTGACATCGAAGGCTTTGCCTTCCATCTCACCATTAATTCCCAACTGCTGTAGGGTAATATTAACATAACATTACATTTAGTCCTTAAACACGATCCCACAATTAGTACCACACAGAATCAGATAATCATTCACAAACGGTGCTATGGAAAGGGGAAGTCCTGCTTTCTCAGTCACGTGCTTCTTTTAAAAGCATATGTTATCACAGCTCATAGCATCACACTTGTTGGTTATTTTCTTATTCTGGGGCAGGGGAGGAGTCTAGGTCTGGAAGTCATCCCCCACCAAATAGACCTTAAATGAACATTGTGAGCAAAGCATCACAGCAGGTTGATGGGGGATGCAGGGCTGACCATCACCTGGCCTGAACCTTCAGGAGTCTCATCAGCTCCTCCCAGGGATCATGCTGTGAAAAATGCCAATGGCAGCGCTGGCTGCATGAATATTACCTGTGAGATGGGTCTTCTTTCCTTAGCAAGTGGAATACCTCAGAAGTCACCAGTTTCTGACAGAAGCATAAAGTCCTTTAGGCATAGGGAAAAAAACAAAATTTATTTTTTATTCATAAGATACAACTTTCTTAGAAACAATGGATGGTTGGTTTGTGCTTACTGTGTGCTAGGTGCTATTAAAGTATTTTACATCCTACAGGAATCTAATGAGTTGCTGCTATTATTATCCCCATTTTATAGACGAGGAAATTGAGGTGGAGTGCTGATGGGACCTGCCCAAGAAAGCACAGCTCTGAGTGGTGAGGTCGGGGATTCACACCCAGGCAATCAGAGGGCAACATCCTCTATTCTTGCCTACTTTGCTATAACATAGTAACACCTATTTGCTTTTCAAAATCTCATAACTTTTAAACAGAGTTTTCTTAGCTAATTTGGACATATGTCTTATCCTAAAAAGTACCCTCTAGAAGTGCCACTGTTCCCAGAAGAGGTAAAAAGTATTTTCCTCATTTCAAGTTCACTTAGTGCTATTTTTAAAATGTAACATTAACATTTTTAACATGTCACTAGTTCTCCCAAAGTAATTGTAAAACGTGTATTTTAATTTTCCTGTTGTGGTACCATGATGAGTGCTAGAAATGTGGGCTTACATGCTGAGGGATTATATTGGAAAAAGTAGTTTTTAAAAAATCAGTCTATGGGACTTCCCTGGCGGTCCAGTGATTAGGGCTCCGTGCTTCCACTGCAGGGGTCTCGGGCTCCATCCCTGGTCGGGGAGCTAAGATCTCAAAAGCTGCATGGTATAGCCGAATAAGTACATAAAATAAAATTAAATAATAAATAAAATAAAGCATCAGTCTACGTTATTCCTTAGTATAAGTAGAAAATATTAAAATAAAATTTTTTTGGAGGAAAACTTGTTGACTAGTGGAAAGACCTGTTCCAAGCAACGTTCACATGAATATCACACACACACACACACACACACACACACACACACACACACTCAGCGCACACATAAGACCCCTTCTGAGCAAAGTCATATAATCAGCATAAACTTCTTTGCTCAAGGGAGATAGACATAATTTGAACCATGACTATTAATACAGACTGGTCTGGTTTGAACATAAACGCCAAGTTTTAGTTAGATCGAAACTTAGGACAATCCACGTCTAGGAAACAAACCCGAATCAGAACTCATGAGGATCCAGGAGGGAACTCAGTTTCTCCCTCCACATTCTCTGTAGGGAGACCCTGCCTGCCTTTCCTCTGACATTCGTCTAAATGCATCCCCATCAGGGACAGACTGTAAGGAAAAATGGGGTCCTCTCCTCGTCAGGATTCTCCTCCAATATTAAATATTAAGAAAGGTTTCAAGGCACTGGGTCCTGGATGCAATTATGTACTGATGCGCATGTGTTCTGTACGAGTGCACAAACACGCCTTCTGGGAAGCCAGCCACTGGGAAACTAAGCATCACGGAAAGAAACCTCACCTCAAGACCAGAAAGGATTAGGCTGTAGGATGGGGTGAGGAGGAACGTAAATTACAAGTGAGCTTCTCCCTGACCAATTGTTCGGGTTCATCTTCTGAGTGTTTCCGCTCCAGCCAGCCCCCCAATGAAAGGATGGCAGAAAGGCAATCACTGCAGAGAGGGGCTGAAAGGGACCAGGAAGACAGAGCCTGTGTTTGGCGCTAAGGCCCCTTGGCCAGGACCAAGCCGAGGAAAGGGATTCACAGTCTGTCACGTTGAGTTCTGATCAATCAGGGGTTCTCAGCAGTCAGATGGTCAGGCCGGCACATCTGGCTGCTGAGAACTTTGGAGGTGAAATACCTTTGCTTCACACTTTCACTTGCAGCTCTCAGAGTCCCTGGTCATCTTCACCAGAGTGTATTCTGTGGACGTTTTAGTTGTTGGGAATGTTGATCAAATCAGATGCCGGGGGCGGTGGGGGGAAAGGAAGATGTCCGCCTTGAAGTCTTCTCCATTGACAGAACGCATGTTGGATCAAAATGCAATGCCATTCATCTCTTGTGGCCCTTTGTTGATCATGTTTGCTGGGAGGATAAGTGAACTCCACGAAAAGACATTTATCTAAATTATCCTCATAAAGTGCCGTCACTGTGTAAAAAGAAAAATGGGAGAGAAGGCCGGTCTGTTCACAGATGCCTTACACTTGAGTTAATTGAGGAAAAGACAAGGACTCCTGGTGTAATCAGTGTTTATATACATATATATATATGTAAACTATATACGTATGGATGTAATTGTGTATACATACACGTATGTGTATATTATGTAAACCAGGATCCGAGAGGCTAAAAGTTATCCTTGTGGGAAGCTGTTCAGCGCTTACACTTTTGAAAGCACTCACCCAGATGGAAACTGAGACTTCTCACTGATAGAAAGCCAGTAACCAAATTGTAAACAAATATGGGTAATGTCTGCGAGTCTGTGCGGACAAGCAGATAAGAAGATAAATGTCGAGTTTCTCTTAATTAGCCTTTCTTAATTAAAAACAGCAGCAGTATTGTGATCAAAATGAACTCTGGTAGGAGCGTGGTCACTTGGTCTTCTGGGTATCACTCGAGGAAAATTAGATTTTTTTTCCCCCTCCTAGGATAAATTGTGCATTAAAGAAGGAATAAATGGTGTCCCTTTGGTTTTTATCTGTGTGAGACGCGTGTGCCTCTTGCCGTTCTCCGAGTGGCATGGGGGCAGACTTAGCCATCATTAGCACCCCAGGATAGATCCAATTCACTAATTACTTATGCTGTCCTGGTTCACTGAGATTTAAGTACCAAGTCAATCCCATTATCTGCAGTCTCCCAAGCTTGCCAGAGCCATCCGTCTTTCATGGAAAAGAAGCACAAGGGTTATCAATTGGACCCCGCAAGACTTGGGATTTTCCGACTTTGGGAGAAGGCAAGATTAGTCCTGACTCGAGTCCAGGCCCCTCTAAGCCACCACTTTGGATGCGATAAAAGTAAACGGTGACAATTATCCGTCACTACGTGAAGAATCGGGAGGGGAAAAGCAGAGTGCAAAGGGAAGGGAGGGGAGAGGAGGAAAAAGGGAGGAGAGATAAAGAACGTGGGGAAGAGAACGAAGCCCGGCTGTGACTCTCGGCCTGTGGTTTCAGGCAGCCCTTCCCATCACCTCCGAGCTACAAATAATTCATGTTACAAACAAACGGTCGGAGCTCAGGAATTAAAATATCCCGGAGGTACGAGGCCCCTCTCAGAGGAGGGGGGACGGGGAGGGGCCGCGGGGGGAGGAGAGCCTGGAGGAGACTCTCTATCCTTACTGGATGCTCTGGACGCCCTGGACCCGTTCAGAGTCTAGCGGGCTCCTCCGCCGCCGGCTCCGGGCAAGTGATTGGCACTTGCTCTGCGGCGGGGAGGTCTTGGCAGCTCTCGGCAGGTCGGACCGTGTTCATCTGCACACTTTAGGAAGCAGCAGTGTGGCTACTCATACAAAAAAGAATCTTGTGAGCAGCATGACATCTCTTGGAATGGAATATTTGTCTTTACAAATGATTGCTCCGCTGCCAGCACTTGACAAGGTGCTCGCAAACATGTGTAATTGTTGGAAGTGTAATGATGGTTATTTGCATATTTAATGTTAAAACAGTACCGAAGGAGCAACCCCGACTAAACTTTTTAGGGGAAGATTTGAATATGTTCAGCATCAACCGGGGGTCCCAGGGAGGAGGAGGTGCTCCATGGAGAGCAAGTGCAGTGGTCATTGGCTTAAAGGGCAAGGGCACCGCGGCCTCAGTGTTTGGATTTACCGACACGGTGGCGCTCTCTGGACCCATGAGAAGTGCAAGTTCACCAACATGGGAAAGATGCTTTCTCTTGGCTTTGATTCAAACATAAACTGCAGAACGCCCTGTATCAGCCTGGTTTTACATTCGCTGTCTGTGAATCCAAGAACAGTGGCCAGGAAAGTGGGATAAGAGTTCTGATGCTATGAAGAAGGATGCTATAGGCAGAATTCATGACACTTTTTATCCACTGGCGTTATCCACCCATTCCTGTACCCCAAAGAAATCATTCGTGGGGAACAACCTAGCTGAACTGTTAAAATGGCGTTGTATTCAGACTAGTAGGGAGAACATTTTTTTTTCTTAAAATGTAGAAGCCCTTCTAAGATTCTTTTCCAGTTTTCACTTAGATGGGCCGTTGTTCTAGTAACCATTCTTTTTCTCCAGATGTCTACTAAACTTACTGTGGTGACCATTTCACAACATAGACAAATATCAAATCATTATGTGCTACACCTAAAACGAATACAGTGTTATAGGACAATTATGTCAATTAAAAATGCTTTTTCTCATAATATTCCTTAAAAATAAAGACTGTGGTTGACAATCTAGACGAAATTAGAAGCACCTCTATTCCCCACTCCCCACCTCCCTCCCGCCAACTTTGACTTTAGTGCATCTCTGCCCTGTGGGTCCATAATGTGTGAAGTTAAATGCTTTGTCTTTCTGCTTTCCATCTGCGACCAAATGAATTTGGGAGGCCCCCAGTGGTTCAAGGTGGCATTTTCCCAAAATAGGATCCAGTGTAGAAAACGTGCCCCCAAATCCAGAACACAGAACATTCCCTGTGCAAATGATGCTCCTTGCACCACATTTCTTAACAGTGACAAAGACCCTGGCCCTGGGAGCCAGGGCGGCCTGCCTGCCTTTCTGAGCCAGACCTAACTAGGCTCTCACAGCAGGCCGACCTGCGCTTACCCACAGACTCGTAAGCATCTTGAACAACTTGAAACTCGGAGATGGTGCTTCGTGCTCCAAATCAGCAGGAAAGGAGGTTTTAGATGCCGGCAATCATCTCAGGGAAAATACACCTCCCTGAAATCAATAGACTAATTTTTGATAATGTAGCCACTTGATCTGGTAATTTGGCCTTTCACCTGTAGTGAACAACTTCGCTGGAGACTTTCTTGAGCTCTTAGATGCCTCTTACTCGGAGGCTATCCTGTTCTTGTCTTTCAAAGGAGGCTGAATAATGAGCTTTTGAGTTTAGTGCTTTCACTCCTTCCTCTTTCCTCTCCACCCGCCCCCAGCTTCCTCTGGACTCCCCCCAACCCCAGCCCCCAGCCCCCTGACATAACCTACTTGGGAGTGAGCCAAAGCTCATCACCAACAAGGCACAGACGTTGGAGGAGCACCACCATCAACAGGACTCAATTATCATTTTCTAAATCGGCTTTTTAAATATCTGATGGGTGACTAGAGACTGAACATCTCCATTCCAGACCCCATCCTCCCAGGCACTGCTCTTGGCAGGGCTGAGCAGGACCGGCCATGACCTTGAATGTGTTGCTGACCGTGGCACGGTTTACCTGCAGCAGGTGCAGTTGGCATGTTAGCTTGCACACCTGTCAGTCAGATGACTAATCCTTTAGGAAATAAAAAATACTCAGATTTTCCTGCTGAGCATCAAAGAAGTCAGCTGCTCTGTGGTAATGAGAAAGTGGGGCTTACCAAGTCAAGGAAGTACTGACAGTGAACGATTCTATAGTTCCAGACACTCTTCAAATTCATCTTGATTCTCACGACAACCTGATGAGATGGATATTGTAGTTGCAAGCCCCCATTTTACAGATCAGGAAACTGAGGCGTGGAGGGAATAAATGAGGCCAGTGTTCACAGCTCACAGAGGATGAGACTAGGATTCAAACCTGGGCAGGGCAGCAGCACCAGAGCCTAACCATTATGCTACGCTGTCTCTCCGGGTTGTTGGCTACCCTTCCTGCTTTGATGTTAACTTCAGGCATTATATGTGGACACGAAGCCAGTCTCATCTCCCTGAACTGTTTTATGGCAGTGTCGTAAGACTCTGCTTGCCGTTTTGTGTATCAGTTTAGAAAGAGACTCATGGGAAGTGCCAGTGACCATCACTGACCCAGGGATGAGTTCGTTGCTCTCCTCCAACACAGAACACAGAAAGCTATGGGATTCATTTTTTTTTAATATAATATTAAACCAACCCTTGGGAGACAAAGTTGAATTTTATTCCTTGTTAAATTCTTTGAAGAGCAAAGTAGTTTTAAAAACATGTGACAATAATTAGCAGTATTTCTTTAGGGGTTTGTTGGTTTGACCTTAGCCTTTTAATCTGTCAAACTATGCTAATTGGCCTGACAGACAGAAAGATAAAATGCAGAGGCAGACACACTAGTGGGGAAACAGGGAAAGACAGGAGGGAGTGAGGGACCAAGAAGAACCAAAGGGCGTGCAGTCCACTGGTCACTGTGGGTGGCACTCTTCCTGGGTGGCCCCAAAGATTAGAGCTGGACAGAGCCTCAGAAGCAGCTCACTATTTTTATTCTAAGCCCAGCAAAGTGAGCAAGCTCGTTGGAGCATGTTCCAGTAATCTCCTTTTCCTGGGAGCTGAGCAGGAAATAAGGTTATAGTTTAAAAGGTCATGGGTGGGATGGGAAATACATAAAATGTCCTAATTGGAGGTTCCAATGCATGGTGAATGCAGTGCCCGCTGAATGCCATATGTCGTTCTGTAATTTTGGCAGAGACGTTTACGGCTCATCCAAATATCCCTGGACTTCCCAATTTTTCAAGTCTCCCTGTAGTAAGAAGGGTCTGTGTGACCGGCTGAGTGCAGATGACATTTGTCATTCTTGAGTCAAAGCATTTAAGAGCTGGTGTGTGACCTTCCAGCCTTCTCTCTTGCTGAGGAGAATGTAGGGTCTGGAATTCAGATGGTCCAGCTACCAGGTGAGCCATCCTTGACCTTCTGAATTTGTGAGCAACTGGATAGAGCTGACACAATTAGATATATGTACTATGAGCAGGAAATAAACTGTTGCAGTGGTATATCATTGATTTCAGGGTTATTTTGTTACTGCAGCATAACCCAATCTTTTTCTGACTAAAGGCTACAGAACCACATAAGTAACTATTTCTAGTAACTGAATTGCATAGATCTTTTGAGTTCACACATCAGCAACCAACCTATTCAGTTTATTATTATACCTAGACTAGATAGGAAGGATAAAGGGAAATTAATGAATACATTCTTCATTGTAAACATTGTGTGAGATGTTTTAATAAGCCAGGAAAAAGAGGTTAGATGTTAACATTTCATCACTTGTTAAATAAAAGAGGGAAAGGAAACTCAGAGAGGATAAACAACTTACCTAAGTGTATACAGTCACTTTTCTGGAATTTTATATATTTGACCTTAAAATCTGTCTTCTGTTTTATGCCACCTAGCCCTCCTGTAAAGGCAAACTAGAGAATATACAGGTATCTTAGAAGTCAGGGAACAGACAGAATGATCTGCTCACAATTTTATAAGCCACAAATCTATGATTCTGTGTTAAGTCCAGCAAGGTAGCAGTCATAAAGTTTCTCTGTAGGAGAATCTTAAGATTCAAAATTTCTTAATGTGGGATTTCTATTACCTGAGCAGGGATAGTGGAGGTATTTGGAAAAGGACCCCAAAGAACATCTGAGTTCCAAGGACAATGGCAGTAGCAGGGTCCGTACCTATTACATACATCTCCTCCACACCCCCTTGAAATATTATTATTACTGGTTTCTTGGTGAACCTTTAGATTTTCTTGAAGGTCCTATTTTTTTTATTTTACATACTCCACATATGACATCATTATCCCAAATACCTCTTTTTTGTGTTGGACTATGTTTAATATGTAAAGCAAATTAGTCATTAGTCAATTAAAGCATTGCCATTATTTTATTCCTCCCTTCCTCAAAAGTATGGAAATAATTCCACACACACACACACACACACACACACACACACACACACACACATATATATCATTCTCACTCACCAAACACACCAAATAACACCCATACACTCACACACCTGTTACACACAAACACACATAACCACATTTGGTGCTGTGAAGGGTCCCACGAATCCTAGGGCCAAACGTATAATGAAAAGTCTTGAGAACCACTGAACTGAGAATTCTGTTTTCTGGATACAGAAATACTGAGACCAGAACATTGGAGGCCGTTAAGGGAGCCTATAATAAGCATGATATGGTATTTAAGTCCATTTACTCAGTAAGGTTTTTTTTTTTTAAACATCTTTATTGGAGTATAATTGCTTTACAATGGTGTGTTAGTTTCTGCTTTATAACAAAGTGAATCAGTTATACATATGTCTCCATATCTCTTCCCTCTTGCCTCTCCCTCCCTCCCACCCTCTAAGTGGTCACAAAGCACTGAGCTGATCTCCCTGTGCTATGCGGCTGCTTCCCACTAGCTATCTATTTTACGTTTGGTAGTGTATATATGTCCATGCCACTCCTCACTTTGTCCCAGCTTACCCTTCCCCCTCCCCGTATCCTCAAATCCATTCTTCAGTAGGTCTGTGTCTTTATTCCTGTCTTGCCCCTAGGCTCTTCATGACCATTTTTTTTTTTGTTTAGATTCCATATATATGTGTTAACATACGGTATTTGTTTTTCTCTTTCTGACTTACCCTGAGAAAACCATAATTCAAAAAAAGTCATGTACCACAATGTTCATTGCAGCTCTATTTACAATAGCCAGGACATGGAAGCAACCTAAGTGTCCATCAACAGATGAATGGATAAAAAAGATGTGGCACATATATACAATGGAATATTACTCAGCCATAAAAAGAAACGAAATTGAGTTATTTGTACTCAGTAAGTTTTCATTTAGCACCTGCACCAATTCAGGCATTGTGCGGTAATAACCATACAAAGACAGTCCTGACACAGTCTTTGCTCTCATGAAGGGTACACTTGAGTTGGAAAACTGCCATGCATCAACTTTCACTCAATAACCATTTCTTGTCTTATACCACTGCCATGTTTCTCAAGGCAAACTTCTCTTCCACTGTGTCTTCCCCAACCTTCTCCTCTATATACATGACCCATGGGTGATTTATTTTCTCTTTTGCATATTTCACCACTATCCCTGTTCTAAGTGTACTGTGACCTACTCTACTCAACACTCTTTCCTTCTGGAGTGCTTACCTGGATAGCTGTGCTATCAATGACCACCACCACCACCACCATCATCCTGCCCCTGAATTATGTGGTACTCTTTATCTTCCAGGCTTTACATCATTATTTCATACATGTGTGGAAAGTGCTGAAGCCAACATTAAAACCTATGTCGTCTTGACCTCAAAGTCCATTCCTTTCAACAGTGGGCTAAACGTCCTCACCAGGACATCCAAAATTTAATTCCACATTGCATCCAACTCATTATTCTGATATTGCAATTCAGTAGAAGCACCATTATCCAGCCAACTGGGAGTCATTCCCTTCCACTACTTGTCATGTCCTGAAGATTCAGACTCCTCAATTGCACTCAACTTTGCCAATTTCCCTCCATTTCTATAGACATTCCTCAGGAGATTTCTCCATCAGGCCTTGCCTTTACTGTCTCCTCAAATTCAACATTGACGTTGTTGCCTGAGCAATCTTTCTAAAGACCTGAAGCTAACGTGAGTTTCCCCATCTTAAACTTCCCAGAGACACCTCACAGCTTTCAGGGTAGAAGCCCAGCCTTTGGCAACAGGTCCAGCCCTTCTGCCCCAAGCTCACCCTCTGGCTGAGGTCCTGCTCACAGCTCTCTCCAGGCACTGTCTCTCCCATCTCACTCAAGGGCATTTGCATAGGTCTTTCTGCCATGGGCAGGGGTCTACCATCTCTTCTCAACCTCTCCCCTCTAATACCATTGAGGCCCTTGGCTCAGGTATCACCTCAGCTTCTCCATCCCCTGCTCCTTCCTCAGGTTTACCTTTAGAATGTTCTTTACAGGGTTACAACAACCCAGTACAAGTAGACAGGGCAGGTGTTATTTTCATTGTCATCTTATAGAAGTGGAAACTGAGTCTTGGGCTGATTAAGGGCCACACACAGGAAACGGGTTGATATAAAAGCAAAATCAAGAGCCTTGGCTTCTAAATCCTAGAAGTGTTTTTCTAGGCAGTTTCTTTCAGTTAGGATTGAAAGTTGATGCCGAATCTGGCCTCTGGACCCCAACACTGAATTAAATCTCGGAGACAGAGTTTTGGGTGAAGTAGAAGAGCTCTATTGCTTTGCCTGGCAAAGGGGGTCACAGTGGGCTAATGCCCTCAAGACTGTGTGTCCCAACTTGGAGCGGGTTGTGAGGAGTTTTACAGTAATGGTTCAAAGAGGGCGTGGTCAGCTCATGGACACTCTTCTGATTGGTTGGGTGAGGTAATCAGGAGTCAGCATCATCAACCTCCTGGTTCCAACTGGTCTGGGGTCTCCGTGCTTGTGGGCAGCAGACAGTTAACTTCTCCCACCTGGATGGGGTTTCAGTATCTGCAGAAGAGCTCAAACATATTGTTATGTGTATCCCTCGAGGAGGAACCAGGAGCCTGTTCCAAGGCTGCGCTATTGTTTCTCTTGACTGTTCCTCCCTGGTCTCTGCATCCCCTCCCTTCCCTAATTAGCAACTGTTTGAACCTGCCTGTTGGAACTCAGGGAAGGTTATGGAGGCTGAATGAAGCCCATTTCCTGTAATCAAGAAATGGGGGACACAGAAAGACTTTTGTGCCCAGGAGCCCCACAGGGTCCTACTGGGTTTCAAAGGTGCTCTGGGCATTCCCTGGTTTCCTTCAAGAAGGGGGTTGTGCTTCTTTCTGCATCTCCTTAATTGCTCTTGTAGATGGGGCAGCTCTTTTTGCACTTGGCATTCTCTGTTCTGCTTTGTATCTTCCTAGGCAGGCAAGGAGGTGCAGTGTAAGCAGGAAGAATCTTCCATATTCTTGCTGTGTGACTTTGGGGAAGTTACTTCGTGTCTCTGAATTCAGTTCCCAAATCTGCAGTGTGTTTAAACTAGGAGATACCATATGAGCTTGTAGGTCTTGTCTTGCCCTAGCATTCTGTATGGCCACTAAACATAAATTGAGCCCCAGAATGAGTATTCTGGCCAATCCATTGTTTCACAACAGTAGAATGTTGCCCACCCATGTAACCAGCATTTTATTTATTTATTTATTTTTAATTTTTAGCCATGCCCTATGGCATGCAGGATCTTAGTTCCCTGACCAGGGATCGAACCTGTGCCCCCTGCAGTGGAAGCGTGGAGTCTTAACCACTGGACCACCAGGGAAGTCCCTAACCAGCATTTTAAATGCTTAATTTTATCAGTAACCTAACTCTCCTTAATAACTTAAATTGATACGCCGTAAATACTGGGCTTGGATAGGTCTCACCTTTCAATTGCTGAAAGAATGCAGATGTATTGACTGATGGAGATGTGGTCACTGGGGCAGGACCTGAGTTCAAATTCTACCTTGGCCTCTGATTAGCACCGGGTACCCAGCACATCATCTGCAGGTTGCGGGTAATGGTAGCTGTCCACCCTACTTCACGTGGTCCATGTCTGAGACAATGGAAGTCAAAGCCTTTTGAAATGTCTTATGCTAATAAAAGGTGTCACTACCATTAATTATTGATCTTTGGTAAGTCCCTTCCTCTGACTGGACCACAATCCACTCCTTTAAAATAAAGGAATTTAGCTACTTTCCTTTTCAACTTTTCTGAGTATTGGAAATAAATGATGACAATGACGATGTTGGTGATAAGCACATAAACCCTGAGTGCTCCCTAAGTGCTCAGGTCTCTGCTGCACACTTTAAAGGGACTGTGGGCTGGTCCTTGGATGGGAGGACTCTCTGTCCTTAGAACACAGACTCCAGAGTAGCTAAGATGGGCAGCGATCAGAAGAGAAGTCATGCTGGCTTTTATGTCTTCCCCCCTGGATTTGCTCATCACGAGGCTCAGAGATAGAACTTAATATTGTGCCCAGTGTCTACCTCTTTGAACTCTGATGATGACCTTACAAATCCCCTCTACCCACACCAGATGATTCAGCATCCCTCTCACAAGCACAGTGACATCTGTGATTTCCTGATGCCTCTACCTTTCCTCTTTTTGGAAGTCCTAGCTTTCTTCTCCTGGAAATCTCTTAGGGTTCAAGACTGCGACTCCCAGGTCACCTCTTCTCTGAAGCTCTCCCGAAGGAAGCTCCCTCAGGACTGCCAGGGTGTTTGCAGGCTCGTGCCGTGTGATAGCACTGATGGCTACCATTTTGTTTACATGGTTTCCTTTCCTTCTAAGACTGCAATCTCCCCTAAGGCAGAGACTGCATGCCCTTAGCTCTCAAAGCCTCAGCACTTGTGGGTACTGTGTGAAGAGTTTTATGAAATGATGACTCAGATGTTCAGTAAATGTTTTCCACCAGCTTTGCTTTTTCTGTTTTTCTCTAAAATATACTTTATAGTTTTACTCTGCTGTTCCCAGTCTCAACTCATTGCCTCTAGCTGGAATAATGAATATAAATTGACTAACAAATAAAAATAAATATGAACATTCAAGTCGGTCTTGTTTCTTATACCCAGAGTCCCAACTAACCATTTAAATATATATTTACAAAACGCTAGAATCTTAACTTGATTTCTTCTGCTAGAGGTCTTAATATTCAGTATATTTCAAGAAATGGAGAATTTCCTATATACTGGCTAGTTTTAGATGGTGTGAAGGATGCAAAGAAAAATGGCACTGCCCTGGAGTAGAAGAGACTTGTACAGAAATCGCTGTGATTCTGGAGAACAAGATTAGTGCTGCAGGATGCTTGAAAGCAAATTGTCATGACAGCTCAGAGAGAAGGGGTAGACGGTCTAGTCTGGGGGAAGGCTCTTCCTTGCGAACTATTAAACATTGGTAAAAATCAAAAGCAACAGTCAGGCCAGGCTATACGGAAACAGTAAGCCCTGGCTTTGGCAGACGTAGTGCCCATGTGGGCAGAGGCGTAGACCATGGGACAGGAAGAAGAGAACAGGGCCAGAATATGATGAAACTTGAATGCAGGGACAGGGTTTAGATTTCAATATGAAGCTGATGGAAATTTTTGAGCTGGGGACAGAGGGTAGGGGGACAAAGCACAGATTCTGTGCTTTGGGGTTTTCACCCTGGCACAGCTTACAGGAGTGTTTGAAGAAGAAGAGTCATTGTGGACCGGGAAACTATTGTCATAGTTCAGTCATTATGTTAATTATTCCAGAAATATGATTCAAGTGAGTATATTATTAACTTGTCATGGAGAACATTGGTCCAGTGGATGACAGCATTCCTAATCCTCTGCTTTAACTATGGTTGTATTATTAGCAATGGCAAGAGTTTGAACTTTTGAGGAAAGGGTCCCTGAATGACAGCATCCAAAATGGCATACAAGTCATAACCGCACTTGAATTTCCTGAAACACAGTGCCTAGGACTTAAAAAGACCATCTACCCAATTCGACTAGGACTGACCTTTTACAACTGATTCTTCCTTTTTGGATTCCTTGTCAGGCCTCGCCCTCATGACCAGGGGTCTCTCTGCCCTCACCCAGCCTTCTCACACACCCCCTCCCCTGTACACACCCAGTTTTCTTTTGGTGCCAATCCAGAACTGCCATTGCCTTTCCTTCTCTCCTCCAGCTAAGATATCCTGTAAAGTGCTGTGCAGCAAACGCAGAGGGTGGTGGCGGGGAGGATGCCAGGGGGAGGCTCCTTTCTTCCAGAAGCAATATCTTCGAGGTGGGCTGTCAGGGAGCCTGCAAGATCTGAAGTTTCAGAGACTGAATGAAAGAAACACTCAGCTAACAAAACGGAGCGCTGCAGAGGACGCTTCATCTGCTCTGGCCAAATCCCTTCTTTCTTTCTATCTTTTCTTTCCTAATAACAGCTGCCCTCTCATTCCCTGTTACTCTGCTGTGAAGAACAAAACCTCCCTTCGACTATCTGTTTTTCTTTTCTTCCCCAGAGTAGGTCTCATTACTGGTGATTAGCAGATGATTAAAACCAATTCAGCTTCCCCCAGTAGATATTTTCTCCCTGTTTGTGCCCAGCCCGTCAGCCTTCAGTGAACGTGCTCCTAAGCTTATTAACGGGCTCAGAGGATTAGCTGCAGCCAAGCTCAGTGGCTCCTATATTGTGATGCAGGGAGTGACATGGAACCATTTGCAGAGCGCAGACAGGACCACTGGGACCCAACTCTCTCAATCACAATTTTATTTTCCATGTAGAGCAAGATAAAAAAAAAAATCCCAACAATAATTACAAAAATCAAACGTTTGGACGGGTCTGAAAATCTGAAACCCAGTGTCAGGACACAGGCTAAACCAATCACGAGGGGCATCAGGGTGTGTGTGTGTGTGTGTGTGTGTGTGTGTGTGTATGACTTTACATGGATGTAGAATCACACAGTTTACCTACATCCCCACCCGTGTATAAAGATAAATGTCCTTTATTTAGCCTTGGCCTTCACTTTGGTGTTTACACGGTATGTGTTTGTATGGATCACATAGGGTTAGATCTCTTTGAATGGAGACTTAAGAATTGTCAACTTAGAATCTAACAGACTACAATTTAGGTAATACTTTAAAGAGCGTCGGATTCTCCAAAATTGTGACACTTGGATATCGGCAGATACACACAAAGGGATTCTAAGTAACTGGTTTCACTTCTGTTTCAAAACCGCAAAAATGCCTTTAAACACCCTTTAAACACCCTTTAAAGGGTGTTTAAAGTTTACAAGGAATGTTTCCCTATCTACAAGGCTTTTCTTTCCTGTATAACTAACTATATATGAATTACAATAATGATCATGATAATAAAAGTGATCTGTTTATTAGCTGAGCTCACAATCAGTAGCTTAAGAAGTGAAAGGAGTCTAGCTTTAGAAAGTTCTGAAAGGGAAAAACCCCCCTGGTATAACGGCAGTAGAGGATGCTTTTGAGGGCTGTGTTTTGGGCGATGCGATTGCTTTATTGTTACAAATGGACTCTTGATCTAAATCTTTACGTTTTTCCCATTTATTTCTTTTCCACCTTTTCAAGGCAGCTTAACTCTGAGCGTGCTGGAGCTTGAAATCTAGTTTTCAATTCATAATAGCAACAGGGTTTGCAGAAAATGTCAACAAATCCCCATCAGCAGGGAAAGTGGGAAATGTGAAAGGTGAGTCACGCCAGCCTCCCCTGGCTGCACGATGGATCTGTGGAGGAGAAGGAAGGGAAATCCTAGCAAGAGAGACCTTACAACCAAGCAGCGAAAGCCGGCAACGCCAATTAAACAAAGGAAAACCTGACGAAACAATAAGGAAGTAATGAGAAATCAGAGGAAGATATTGTCAATCACCCAAAATGGCACAATCATATTTTATTTAATTTCATCATTTAATATCTAAGGGAAAATGACAGACAAGGAATTCTTATTGGTTCGATTTTACCAGCATTAAAACATTTCCAGCAATATCCTTGACCTTGCTTGGCCCCAATAAGTAGGTAATTGCTAAAGGATCAATTCCTTCGTCATTCAACAATAGGCCCCAAACGAATGCAATATATTCAATCAAGTGACAGAGAAGCACAGCTGAAGGTAACAGAATACAAAGAAAGCTTTACAAAGGATGGTCACAAAAGTGCCGGGATAAATACCAGGAAAGCATTTATCACCAAGGACCTCTGATAATGTAACCGGAATATACAGGAAAAAATGATGGTTTATTAAGCTTCTAAACATTTTATGCCATGCCTAGGAGGCATGGCGTATAGAAAAGAGTATTGCTGGGATTAGAGAAAGATAAATATTGTTGAAGGAAATACTTTTGCTTGGAACTATTTCACAGGGACTGGAGAGGATTTCCATGTCAGCAGAGAGCCGAGCTCAGAAGCAGGGCTGTGCCAACCTCAATAGATGAATAGAAGAGACGGTGCCTTGGGAAGGGTGAGAGGTATCTGTTCCCTCTTCCGCCAGCTCCGTGCAAGCTGGGGCCAGAGCAACGTCACGAACTGAGGTTCTTTCACCCACTGAATTAAACATCATAAAAGAGAACCGCTGGTCTCGCTTCCACAATTCTTCAAATAGCCTCCGCAGTAATGGTGGCCACCTTGCCACGGTCATCCTGATACTTAAGGAATCTGACAATTATTTCTGACTCCTGGATGTCCAGGGTCACGTTTTCCTTCATAATTTGCCCTGTTTTCTTCTTTTCAGTGTTACGGGATAGAATTACGTGATGCACAGGATAGAGCCTGTCGGGAGAGAATGCATCCTACAGATTACTTTTATCATTATCATCACAGTAGCATGGCGGTTAAGAACTTTGAACTTGGGTTTGGACCAGCTCTAAAAACTGCTGGGGTCATGACCCTGACGGATTTACTTAACCTCTTTGAACGTTAGTTACAACACCTATAATATGGGGGGAATATTACCCATCTCTTGAATTAATAAGGATTATTGCCATAACAAGGGTTAACCAGGTGAGGCTCTCTAAGGACTCAGCCTACCCCTGGGCACAGAGTCATATCTGTGATGAGTACACGTTGGTCATATTATTAGTGGTGTCACCAACAGCGACAACTGTAACAAATTCTTTCCGATGTGTGGACACTACCTTGATGGGAGGGTACAAAGGAAACCATCTGAGTTAATTAGGACCCTTATTAGAAGTTTAAGGCACAGTAGCTACCTCTGATAGACCTAAATCTTATAGGAGTAGAAGGCGGGAATTGGGGTGAGGCACCAAATCAAATGGGACAGGACGCACATTAAAAGACCAGTAACAATCTGAGGCAGCGTTGTAAAGTGACAAATGAGTGTAAGAGGCAGTAAATACAGTCAGGAGGAGAAGGATCATTAAGGACTTGGGCTGCCAGGGAGACCGGTACTAGAAGGAGGGCCTGAGGAAAGACCAGAGCTGCGAGGAATGTGGATGGGACCCTTCCTTGGCAGGTCCCTCTCCCTCTGTGAGGGGAAACACAGACTGAAAGCACCCACCCTGGCCAGGCAACGTAGTAGCCACTTGCATGCGTTCTCTTATAACAGGAGCTCCTGGTAAGGAACGTGGAACTAACAAGCTACCACCAACCGGAAGAACTGGGGAAAGGTCAAAAGGAGGGAGGAGGTGCCAGTCCGTATGTCTGACCAACCTCCCAGAATCCTTCTCGCTGGAATCCATCTTGGCTGAGCCTGGCATGTACCACCAGGAAGGACCCTGAGGCAGAGTGGTTGTCCAGAGACAACCCGGAAAGTAACCCCATCGCCATAAAACCCGAGACCGAGAGCCACGTGGCAGAGCAGTCCTCCTGGGTTCCCTCACCCTGCTGCTCTTCACCCGGGCGCCCCTTCCCAATAAACTCTCCTGCTTTGTCAGCACGTGTGTCTCCTCGGACAATTCATTTCCGAGTGTTAGACAGGAGCCCACTCTTGGGCCCTGGAAGGGTTCCCCCTTCCTGCAACACCTCCAGGCATCTCCTTTCTAGAGGATTCTGTCCAGACAGCAATCCCCTGGATACGTCCCGAGTTGGGGGCTACCATGCTATTTTGTGCTAGTAAATATTCGACTGAGGGAAGGGTTATTACTGTTATTATTAATGATAATACTACTTGAAGCCAGAGCCAATTTGACTCAACCATTTGGAAGAGCGGCGTGGCTCTATTATCCAATTGATAATTTCAGGGTTTTATTCACAGGCACAATCATAAGAAAAACAAGGAGAAGACAGTCCCCCGGTTGTGTACATATGCACAGACTTTGCCTTTTGAGAACATAATTGAGGATGAGAGTCACAGAGAAAAGATCATTAAGAGTTACAAAGAAAGAAAGGAGCTGAGAGCAGCACCCAACCCAAGAGGGTGGAAACAGGCGGGTCCTGGGGGCAGCAGACATCAGGGCAAGGAGATACAAGGGAGAAGAGGGCCCAGGAACGATCTGCGCTGGGAGAAAGCTGCAAGGGAAGTTTCGTCCACTGAAACGTCAGGCAAAAGTGGCAAATACAGCTGCTGGCAGGGTTCCCTTCCCTGCTCCCACCCACCCCATAAACAAAACGTCTCCAGCAAGCCAGGATCTCTAACAGTCCACGTATCACTAACCAAGACCCTCAGTGCAGCATGGGTTAGCAACCCAGGCAATTCCTGCCTGTGGCCTGAAGCTCAGCAGGGGTGAAACTGGGAGGGGGTGTGATTTGGGTGGACACGGTGGGCCTTGGCCGGCCACTAATCCCAGAAACAATCCAACCGTGAGGGGCTGGAGGGCGTCGGAGTGTTTGCAAAAGCAAAGACATGCCTGCTCCACGTTGCTGGCAGAATCTGAGCATCGATTTAGCAAAATCTGTCCGCAGAGAAGCAAACAGCTTGGTGGGTTTAGCTAACCATAAATAGACAATTAGAAATATCAAAGGTGAACATTGATCAATCATCAACAAAAATAAATAGATACTTCTAAGAACTTCCCAAGAAGTAGGGCAAGGGGCAGTAAAATCCTGGTCTTTGTGGGGAGCTGATAGGTAGTTGGATGAAGATCTGACCTTTATATCTTAGGCTTGACCTTTATTTATCATCTTTGCATGTATGTGTGTATGTGTGTGTGCATCTATCTATCATTTATCTAGCCATCCATCTTTCTAATTTTCTACTTTTTCCTACGGCACTAGCCATAGACCTTTGTAGGTAGAATCTATTACATCTTGGATTTTCCCACAGAACCTACAGGAGAATTCCTGTAGGTTTATTTATTCTCCTGCATACAGGAGAATAAATATGTTTTGAATGAATACATAAGTAAAAGCATTCCTGATAAGACTCAGTAAGGAAATGAACAAGACACATTCAGAATCAGTACAGTTGCTTAAAAACGATACAGTGGTGAGATCATGCCCTCCTTTAACCATATTCAGTAGCTTCTCATTCTTGTTCTGTTGTGCCATTGGGGGACCTGCTTGTAGGGTCATGTAACTGAGGTCTCCTGGCTCATAGACGCTGCTGCCTTACAAGGTCAACTTCTACTCAGAAATAATAACAGCTAACACTTATGTGCCAGACACTGTTTCAGGTGCATTTTGAGGATTAACACATTTCAACCTCATACCAATCCCACGAAGCAGGTGATGTTATGCTTTCCGTGTTACACACGGGGAAACCTTGCACAAATAACTAACTTGTATAAGATCCCAATGTAGTGAGTGACGGTTCTGGGAGTGGAACCCAGGATTCTAGATTTACGGTCTGTGTATTAGGTGTTTCTGCCTCTAAGCATCACTCTTTTCCTGTGTTTTATACAATTTCTTGGAAGTCTCTGTTGCTTACCACTAGTAAGAAATAGTCCTAATACTAGGACAATAATTTTCAAATCCCACGTTTCAGTTATGATGGGGGATTATAACTAAACACCTAATACCTGTCCAAATACTTGTTCCACACTCCTCAAAAGATGAACACTAAGAGAATATCCCAAACAAGCTAAGCAATCATTATATTTTAGCATATATTGCACGCCTGCATGGGCTCTCTAAAATAAAGGAGGTAGGTTTATCAGATAGTTTTATTTCTTGGTACCCCAAATACCAATGCAAGATATGAGAGAGTTCATTCAACCCTTAAAACCTACAATGTCCAATTAGGTTTCTGTAGAGAAATCAGATTGTTTGGTAGAGCCAATTTTTAATTACATTTATAACATTTATTTCAAAGTACAATAAGCATATTATATATGAAAAATGATGCATTGGAGGAATTTAAGATGTTTAAGAGTTAAAGAGGGGGCTTCCCTGGTGGCGCAGTGGTTGAGAGTCCGCCTGCCGACACAGGGGACGCGGGTTCGTGCCCCAGTCCGGGAAGATCCCACATGCCGCGGAGCAGCTGGGCCTGTGAGCCATGGCCGCTGAGCCTGCACGTCGGAGCCTGTGCTCCACAACGGGAGAGGCCACAGCAGTGAGAGGCCCGCCTACCGCAAAAAAAAAAAAAAAAAAAAAAAAGAGTTAAAGAGGGACTTCTCTGGTGGTCCAGTGGTAAAGAATCCACCTTCCAATGCAGGGGACGCAGGTTTGATCCCTGGTCAGGGAACTAAGATCCCACATGCTGCGGGGAAACTAAGCCCATGTGCCACAACTATTGAGCTCGGGTGCCTCAATGAGAGAGCCTGCATGTTACAAACTACAGAGCCCATGTGTGCTGGAGCTCGCACGCCACAACTAGAGAGAGAAAACCTGCACGCCACACCTAGAGAGAAGCCTGAGCAGACCACGAGCCATAACGAAAAGATCCTGTGTGCCTCAACAAAGATCCCATGTGCCACAAAGACCCAATGCAGCCAAAGAAAACAAAAGGAAAAAATGTTTAAAAAAGAGTTAAAGAAAGATTTAAAATGTTTTAAGATGTTTGAGGAGTTTAAGAGGATGAAAGAAGGGAGAAAAGAAAGAGAGAAAGAAAGAAAGAAAGAAAGAAAGAAAGAAAGAAAGAAAGAAAGAAAGGAAGGAAGGAAGGAAGGAAGGAAGGAAGGAAGGAAGAAAGAAAGGAAGGAAGGAAGGAAGGAAGGAAGGAAGAAAGAAAGGAAGAAAGAAAGGAAGAAAGAAAAGAAGGAAAGAGAAAAAATGGAGGGAGAGAGGGAAGAGGAAGAGGTTGGGAGGAGAGAGAGTAAAAGTGTAAAGTCCATTTAAAAAGGTGCAGAAGATGTGGTTCTTGCAGACACCCGAAATGAATTGATTATTAAATTAAATTTGGTTCTAAGTCTTCAAAACATAAGACAAAAAGGAACTATATCATGAAATAGTTGTATTATTATATTAAACAAATATTACACCCTTTATTTTCATATACTATACATATTATGTTTAGAAGTACTTGTTATATCTTCAATGCATAGTTTATTCACAGTGCTAAATATAACTGAACGCAGATATTCACATTCCACTTGAGTAAGTCTCTGCTTTTGTATGACGAATATAATGTAAGTCAGTCTCTGGAGCCTTCTGAATTGAATTATCACATCACTGATACCTTGTTATTAAAGACATCTTAGATTAAGATAAAATACCACTTGATGCTGAAAGGTAAGCTGATCAACTAATTACTTGACAAGTTTCAAAAGAGATTCCCTGAAAACAAATAGAATGAACATCTTTGAAATTGAAATATAATTATAAAGTAATGAATATTATGTAGCACGTAGATGCTTGAGTATTGACATTAAACAGTCAAATGTGTGCCTGGGAAATGGCGTGAATTTCCCCAGGCAAATGCTTTCTCAAAAGGTTTTTCTAGGATGGCTTCGGTAGGTGGAGGTCTAGACAGGATTTTGCTGACTGTGGGAACCATGGGCGTTGGACACACCCTGCAGAGCTGTAGGGCGACATTTTAAACACACTCAGCTTGCGACTGTCCAGTCAATTAACTGATATCTGAGAAGCAGGAATGAGGAAAGAGTCTTACTCTCTATGTGTGCAAGGCAGTGTTCTTCCCCCAAGAAGCTAATCTCATACAGGGCAATTAATCTCTCTACACTTGAGTTTCTACTTTCGTTTGTCATTTGAAAATGGGAAAGATAATTTCTATCTCATTTATTCATTCACTGGACTCATATTATTGAGGGAACTAACAGACACAAGGTCCTTGCCCTTCATCTAGTACAGGAGACAGATCATAAACAGGTAAGGACATAGCACGTCCAGTAGTGATGATTGCTACGATTCCAAATAAAGCATGGCAGTGCGGGCCCCAGATACCGGGATGAAGCTTGCTATTATATGAAGGTTCCTTAGAGAGGACCTTATATGGAAGAGGCTACTTGAACAGAGAGCAGAGGGCATGTGAGTATCTAGAGGGAGATGGCTCTAGGCAGAGGAAGCAGCAGCTGCAGAGGCCCTGAGGTGGGGCTTCCTCACATGTTGGAGGAAGAGTGAGGATGACGCTGTGGCCAGGAGGAGATGAGTGAGAAGAAGCATTGCAGGGGGTGAGATTGGAGAGGCAGGAGGAAGCCGCATGTTAAAAGGACACTGGCAAGAATCTCCCATTGCAGCAAAACAGTGTAGCCTGTAATTCTCCTTTTTACAAATAAAAATGCTGGACGTAACACACCAAACAAACAAAACAGACTCTGAAAGATGATGGAAAGTAGAAGGTGGACTGTGTAGTGTCTCTGGGACACGAGTGGCAGAGTGGCTTGTGCTGAGTTTCCTTTTTGTTCTTATATATCCTGGACAGTACCCTGCATGCCCAGCAGGAGCCTCCCTCCAGAATCACCAATAGGCAGTGACAAAACCCCCCAAAACAAAACCCCAAAGAAAAGCCTGTTTCTCCTATAACCAAAGGACTGAGAAAGGGCGACCTATCAACAGAAGACCTTTTTGGAAATACCCCTCTCCCCCTCCCTCCCCACATCATCCAAATACCTGTGAAAGCTGTACCCTCGCTGCACTCCTCTAGAAACTGGTAGTGAGCTCCTCTCCCCTCACCTGGAAGTGTTGGTGGGACCAAGCAGAGAGCTGACCTTTCACCCCACCCCGACCCCATCCTGCAAAACGAAGCGTGCTCAGATTCCCCTGCCAGCACAGTGGCAGCAGGATCTAGCCTCAGGCTGAACCTCCATCCCCACCTAGCACCAAGGAGACTTACTTAACAAGGTGGTTGGAAGCAGGGCTAGTCAGTTCTCCTCCCTGCCCCTCTAGTATCAGCAGAGCCCAGTGAGGCGTGATCTCTACACCTAACATCCTACTTAATGGCGAAAGACTTTGCCTCTCAGATTGGGAACCAGGCAAGTACACACACTCTAACTACTCTTATTTAACATAGTACTAGAAGTTCTAGCCACTGCAAGAAGGCAAGAAAAAGAAACAAAAGGCATTCAGATTAGAAATAAAGATATAAAACTGTTCCTATTTGAAGGTGACATAATTGTTTACATAAAAATCCCAAGGAATCTGAAAAAGAAACAAACAAAAAATACCCGAATAAACAAAAAATAAGCAAAAACCCTTCCAGAGCTAATCAGTAACTTCAGTGACATCTCAGGACCAGATCAGCTCACAAAATTCAATCACATTTCTATATACTAACAATCAACATATAGAAAGCAAAATTAAAAACATACTACCATTTATAAACACTCCAAGGAAAATTAAATGCCAGATATAAACTTAACAAAACATGTACGGGATCTGTACACTGAAAATTACAAAATGTTGAGAAAGGAATCAAAGAACACCTAAATAAATGAAGACATACAATGTGTTCATGGATTAGAAGATTCAAGTAGTAAAGATGTCAGTCCTTCCAAATTGATCTACAGATTTACTGCAATTTCTATCAAAATCCCAGCAAGATATTTGTAGACATAGCAAGTTCATTCTAAAATTAATGTGGAAATGAACAGACCCTAAGGTAGTTCCAACAATCTTGAAAAAGAAGAATACAGTGGGAGAAATCATTGTTTAGATATGAAGGGCTATTATATAGCAATAGTAGCCAAAGTAGTGTGGTATTATCAGCAGGATAGAAACATAGATCACTGATAGAGAGTAGAGAATCCAAAAATAGTCCCCCCAAAATATGGCCAAAAAATATTTGCAAAGGTGGACAAACAAACAGGTTAAGACAATATCTTGGACTGAATGTGTCCCCCTGAAAATTTATATGTTGAAGCTCTATTCTCCAGATAGAGGGAATCACAAGAGCAAATGTTTAGAGTTAGGAAACAGTGCTATTCCAAATGTGAATCACCTTTTCTAATTAGAAAGCACTTAATAACCCTGGCTTGCTGGGGGTACATTTGTTATGTTACTGGAGCTGCACAAAGTGCTTCATATGTAGTTCTACATTTAATCTTTAAAACAAACTTGTGAAATAAGTCTACTATAATATTTTGATTTTCCCACAGGTAGGTAAACTGAGTCCTAGAGAGTCTAAATAATATTGTGTCCTTATGACAAAGCTACTAAGTGTTAGAACAAATACTCAGTAACTCTGAAGCCGGCTTGAGCACCAGCTTGTCTTAACCTGTGGCTTCAGCCTCACCCCAGCCTCTCCCTGGTCCCCATGCCCTAGGATGGGCTTCCTTCCTCCTAGGCATGTCTTCTGATCTCCCATTTCTATTGCATTGTTCATGTCAGGACCCACCTGCAACAAGCTTCCTTCCAGCCCTTTATTATTCAGTTCTTCCTCACGAGCGATCTGGTATAGGTTCCTCCTGATACATGTTCTCTGCATACAGTAGGACTCACTAAATGGCCCTATACTTATTAATCTCCACCTGGATGAGTGGTGACTTACGAGAAGTGATTTGAAACAAATATTTTATGCACTTGATTACCAAGCACATTCATTTCAACACAAGCCCTCAAAATCATCTGTGACCTTTAAGAACATGTTGGTAAACCGATCTTGGCTTGTTTTCACTGATCCAGAAAACTCCCTGGGAGTTTCCAAGTGAATAAATAAGTCATTGCCCCTATTTGATGACAACCCATCCTCTCAAATTCCTCTGCTTTCGTGTGACATTTGGCAGACAAATCTGGTACATCTGCACTGCAGCTTATGAAGATTATTCTAGTCTCTGTACTCACAGGGCACTAACAGGAAAAGGACGCTTCAGACCCTGGTGGTGTTGGCATGTGTATCTTTTAGGTCTCAACCATGCAAAGAAAATAAGCAGGGAAACACTAAAAGAGTTAAGTCCAGTGGGCTCAGAATCTCTTTATATATATGCTTATATATGAAAGTGCTTATTTATTGGGCCAAGGTCCAGAATATGATCTCAGTTTGGTACCATCCAGCCACGTCCAACACCTGCTTGCAAGCTGCAGAGGCTTCACAGATGAGAAGCATCTTTGCTACTTTTCAGAAAGTCCTTTATCAGGGGGGTGGGTGGGAGAGTGGGTGTTCAGTAATTTGGTTGATTCTGTCAAATTCATTCCCCTGTTAAAAAGATTTCTTGAAAAAAGATAGGCAGCAAACTTTATTCAAAGGGAGCTATCATGAGACAAAGAGGAACCACTGCAATGGGGTTTTGCAGTAGGAGAGAGAGATAGGGTTCAATTCCAAACACAAGGAAAAGTGGGAACTTATACTTAAGGAGCGGGACGTGTGTGTGTGTGTGTTTGGGCGGGGGTGGTGTCAGTGGATGGAAAATTATTGGGAAGAAACACGAGGGATAAGGAGGGTGGAGGAGAAACCTGATCAAATATCAAGGATAACCAGAGAGCAAGGATGGGAGATTCTGGTAAACTGACGGAGCTGGATTCTTGCTAAAATTGGACAACACACAGATGAGTGTGGAAGTCCCCCAGACAGGGCCTCTTTGAGAAGAGAGTTCAGAAGTGCCTGAGTAGAGTTTGGTCAAGCAGAGAATCTTTGTGCTCCTGAATACAGGAGAAATGCAGAGGGAAGTAATCAGGAGTTCTCCCAGAGCCCTGCATTTTAGCCAGTGTGTCTGCGGAGTATTCCTTTATCCACATCTGCATCTTCACTGGGGGCCTCTGGATAAAAACCACAGCCCACTCACATAGGGAGACCAGACATTCCAATGCAATTGTACATCTGCCCGTATCTGTGACATCCATGTGTGTACCATTGAATACCTTTCCGGGGAAACATGTTCGTGGAAAAAAATATGAACTAAATCAAGTTTTCCTTCGCCTCCTAACGGTTTGCTGCAGTTTCCTCAGCTGGTGTGCCTCTGAGCATTAATGACTAGGGAGATAAATGATTCTCTTCTATGGCTAATTCCATTCTGGAACTTCGTGCTGACACTGCGGGCTATTGTCACATCACCTGCCGTAGCCATTCACCTGTTTCACAAAGTGACTGTCTTCAAAGAGCCTTTAGAAACGACTTAATTCCAGGATTGGCTGCTTTCTATCGCGAAAGCACAGGAAACCGATATCTGAGATTTACTAACTCATCCACACACTAGTCACATGTGTTCAATACAATGAGAAGATAAATACAGAGTGTTTTCACACTCCAGAGTGATGAGCATTGTCATGGAAGAATCGTGTAAGGAAAGCTGCACACCTGGTGTGCTGGTAGACATCCAGAGGTGGAAAGGAATCTTCTAGACCAGCGGTCCCCAACATTTTTGGCACCAGGGACCGGTTTCCTGGAAGACAAGTTTTTCATGGACGGAGGTTGGGGAGGGGATATGGTTCAGGCGGTAATATGAGCAATGGGGAGTAATGGGGAGCGGCAGATGAAGCTTTGCTCAAGCCTGCCACTCACCTCCTGCTGTGCAGCCTGGTTCTTCACAGGCCATGGGCCGGTACTGGTCCACAGCCCGGGGGTTGGGGACACCTGTTCTAGTCCAAAGTCTGGTACATAATAATTGCTCTTGGTGTTACAGTAATACTCACCAAAATTCCCTTTCGTCTTTTGTTTAAAATTAATGGCAACATTTATTTTTGACAGCTAAACCGTTTGTTGAGAATAGATAAATCCATACTGGTGAGAGAGAACTAGATATATTTTAATATATAATTAACTTAAGAACAAATGTGTCCAGTAATCCACAAATGCTATATGTGAGATTTCTCTGTAAAACTTTTGATTTCTTTCTGTGGATTATGTGATGGACAGCCTCAGGTCATTCCCATCTGACTACTTTTTATTCGTATGTATTTAAATCTTTTTTCTGAATGTAATAGGATATTTTAGGGTGTAATTATAGACAACGTGGGCCCAGTTGACTTCCCTCAAAGAAGTTACAGCCATACTTTATTAAGGGTTTCATGTAAAAGTGGAGTGAACCACATTCTTAGAATAAGCAATTCCCCATTAGGACCATTGATGGAATGACAGTGATTTTTCTATAATTTAAACTTCCATTCTCAGTAAAACATCTAATTCCCCTCCTGTGCAGGAAGAGGTAGCTTAAGGTGAGGGACAGGTTTTGAGACTTTTATTTTAGAACCTGGGAAAGCCTAATGTCGCTCTTACTCTCTGCTATCTTTTCTTTTTCTTGTGCTCATTCAATTCTTGTCGAAGACAGAGGCTGTGCTTACTTCTGTGTGTAATATTGCATATGGGAGTGGGGGAGCTTGCAATCTGGGTACCGGACTGTTCTGATTGCAGGAACTATTGTTTTAGTTGTTAGTGGTGATACCAGCAATGTACTCAGTGGCCTGGCAGACAAGAGTTGAGAATTTATCTTAAGGGTGCAGAGGCTAGCTCACAAGATAGCACTAATACGACCAACATTCAGCACTGTTTTGTTTTTTAAAACTACAGCTACCTGGCGAAAAATGTTGGTAATAACATATCACATAATAATTGTAATCTTTAAGTGCTCTGTGTTATTTCTCTGGGGTTTAAAAGAGACTGGGTTTCTTACAGAATGTCTGAAAAGGTTAAAGGCTCTCTCAGGAAAAATACTTAACAGTGCAGATTGTGTGTGTGTTTTTTTTTTAAAAGCATATTACCTGGATTGAAGTTGGTGATGGTAGTCATGAAAAACGGAATCAACACCCTTCCTAACTGACTTCAACAAGTATATATTTTTTAATGTGATCTAAATATCTTAGTTTTAAATAAGCATGGCTGAGGATAAAATTTCAGACACATTGAAGGATTGAGTGTAAAATATGAAAGCATCACCATCAATATCACTAGCACTAAAACTGCGAAGAAAAAACAATGGTCTAACCATTTTTAGAATGAGCAAAGGATTTCTAAGTATGAAACTGATGACCCAAATTATATAGAAAATTATTAATCTATTTGATTAAAAATTAAGCATTTCTTTACACCAAACCTTTCACAAATTTAACTTAAAAATTTATCATATATTTATGATAAATGTAAATAAAGGTTAACTTTCTGGTCAATCAATAAAAAAAAGCACTGATACTTTGAGAAAAAAAGGATATGAACCACTAATGCTGTTCACTCTTGATCTAAATAGTATCATTCGGTCCAGTGCGTGCTCAATATCTTACGGGTTTGAAACCCATATTCCTCCGCCTGCTGGGACTCCCTTCTCCCCATGCCTAAACATCTAAACATCGGTACATTAATGCTGGGTTTTCCTCACGTAGACAGAAAAAGAAAAATCAGAAACATGGTACAGGGACAAGAACACACATTAATTTGCTCCATGCCACATTACTAAAAGTGATTTTCTAAGTTTTTCAACCTAACAAATAATCCCAGTGTATTTTTTTAAAAAAAGCCTTTCAAACATGTATTGTCAGGGTTCCTCATACTGACTAATGGAAAGCCATTATTTCCCTTGCAAGCATACACAGTTGCAAACGGTCTGCTTTTGGCCAAAGAATCTACATCCTAACCTGTGGAATTGTGCAGTGCCCCTTTCCTGGTGCCATTCAGCTTGCATCTCTGTAACTTCCCTATTCTTCCAACCCCTGCAATCCTACAGAACTTAGCAGGCACGAGAGAAAAGAAACAAATGCATTCCCCTCATCAGATAGCATTACATGCCATTCTCTGTAGACAGTAGCCTTGACCCATCTTAAGATTGTTTGCTTCTATTTTCTGGCAGCTTCATCCAAATAGGACTGTTATTATTCATCAAATTTGCAGCATTCTTTTCCTTCTGTGTCAGCCAAGGATCTGTTTCTAGCCTTTTCCCTCTCTACTTCCAAGAAGCCAACCAACTTGCAATTCTACAAAGTCAATGGAAATTGCAGGCTCATAGCAGCAGTTGGGGGCACAGAGCAACACAAGAAATCAGGCAAGAATAGACGAGCACATTATCAATAATGTCAGTGTGTTAGGACCTCCCCTTGGCTAAGTGGTCTGCAAGAGCCTACTTAAAGTGATTACTTAAAAAAGAAATAAACTGTAGGTTTAGCTTCTGCACGCTCAGCTTTCTAAAATGATGATTATTATTTTGTGCATATAAAAGAATGGAGAAAGACTACTCTCTCTTAGAGAACAGCAGTATCAGAATAATATTTTCCTGTTAAGCTCAAGCTTAAACTACTATAACATTGATTTGCACACTTTGCACCAGCTGAACACTAATGCTTAAAAATGGCCTCACTCAGACACAGCTTAGACTCAATACAACCAGCTTCTACCACGTAGCTTAACGACTCTTTCCCAAGATCTATCTGGCAGATGGGGTAATGGGTTCTGGCAAAGGATCCATGCCTTTAGCCTCTATTTAGGTTCTTGATTTCAGACCCATTGCTGGTGGTTAAGAGCCAGGAACCTTGGAAATCAGTCCATCTAAGTGCACACGCTGGTTCCACTGTTTACTAACTGTGTTACTGTGAGCAATTTATTTCTTTTCAGTGTCCCTCCCATAACCCCATCTTTAAAGTGAGGATAAGAATAGTACCTACCTCGAAAGATTGCTGTGGGGTTAATGAGGGAGAATATAGTCAATTTCTGGGAACAGTGCCTGCCACATAGTATGACCTGTCATCATCGTCATCACCATCATCATCTCCACGTTCCTATTGGCTGACTTTAGACTCTTCCTTCAGGAGTTGTGTGCAGTGGTGAAGGAGAAACTCTGTAACCCTTAAGCTTCCCTCTGGGTATCTGTGGGGCTAAAGTCCAAACACGTCAGCAGTTGCCAGCGTTATAGACGCCGTGGTGATCTCCTAGTCTTCAGCTGAGTACTGTCTGTCCATGTGGCTGAGGACGTTGTCTTTCGACACTGCTGCTTCCCTCAGCAGCCATGCCTTACTCCTGAGGGTGGCCCAAAACCTCAGGGTGACTTTGCCTTCTAAAGACAATAGCTTATGCTATTAAAAAATTAATAGGCAACATGCTTAAGCAGCTTGTCTGAAAAAAGCCTGTATACTGACAGTTGCAATTGCTATATCTATAGAACTCTATATACTGAACACTTACTCTGTCTAGGAACTTTCCTAAGTGCTTTACATACGTTTTCTTAAATAATCCTTTTAATAAGTCTATGAAGTGGATATTACTATTGCTGACACGCTAAAGACGAGGAAATTAAGACAGAAAAATTAGATAATTTACACAATGTCAAGCAGCAGTTAGTTCAATGCCAGAGCCAGGAAAAGAACCTATATCTAAGTCTGCAATCAAGATGGCAACTGTGACGCCACACTACGTCTAATGTGGTGTAATGGCATTCGGAATTGCACAGAGAGTGTCCTTCCTCTGAAATTTTCCCCGAACACTGATCAGGAAGAGAAGCGTACCTGATAGGGTTTGATTATTGACCTAATTACCTCATTCTCTGGATGCTTGTTGTGGAAATGTGGAATTTCTGGACATGCACCTTTTCAGTTATACCTGATTCTGCCAAAATGCCCTCCAGAGTGGCTGCACGAAATTATAATCCCGTTAAATATGTTTGAGAGTCTTGTATAGCTACAGCTGCACCAGCACTTGATGTTGTCAGGCTTACTTTTTTTTGGCTAACATCTTAGTATCTCTTTCTCATATTAAACCTCTTCTTCCTTTAATCAGTGTGTGTCTTTACTTTGCTACAGGGTTAATGCTTTCATTCTCCAGTATCCTCCTACTCTTTATAATAGCACACATACATAGAAATAATATTTCTTGAAAAAGAGGAAAACAAGCTAAGCTCTGAATTTATGTACTGTCCCGTAGGAATAATCAGGATAGTGTCAATATTATCATCTGTATTAGGTGTTCTCTTTAGATAACAAACTTCAAATGTATAAATAATTTTAAAAAAGATTCCTAGAGACAATTTGTTTAATTCCAACCCTGTCCCTGAGATGTTTAATAATAACCTTGGATGCCTTGGAGGCAGCAAGGATAAAATCATGCTTGAGTCACCCGTTCTCTTTCTGTCTATTTATATGGACCTCTGGGATGAGTACATATTTGCCTTCTAGCCAGTAGGCTTTGTTTGGTAATATCAGTGTAACTTTCTTATTTCTGACTTTATCTTAAAGTTGGGATTTAAGATCCAGACAGTAACTAATTAATAGGAAAGAAAGTGTATATATTTTCATGGGGAACGTCCACATTTTTTTTTTTTTTTTGCAGTACGCGGGCCTCTCACTGTTGTGGCCTCTCCCGTTGCGGAGCACAGGCTCCGGACGTGCAGGCTCAGCGGCCATGGCTCACGGGCCCAGGCGCTCCGCGGCATGTGGGATCTTCCCGGACCAGGGTACGAACCCGTGTCCCCTGCATCGGCAGGCTGACTCTCAACCACTGCGCCACCAGGTAAGCCCCACATTTTTTATTACATGCTGTTTATTCTTTCTACTTCTGCATTTTCTAATTTTCCAACTTCAGGCCAAAATTGGTTTTGAGTTGACCCCTATTAAATTTAAACCTCTGCCATTGCTCTCCTTCACACACACACACAGTGTATCAAGAAATTAGTTCAGAAAGCACATTCCATATTAATATGTGATGTAATTAAAGTACTTCCTGATTCTTTACCTTAACATAGTGTTTGATGCTTTGTGTCCTTGGAGTGACTGGGAGGTGAGACAGGAGGAGAGGCATCCATTGATTACTTAAAACGTCCTCTTCAACAATCCTGCCCAAAGATTCTACCAAGCAGGTAACTCAAAAGGAAGGAGCATGTTCTCCCCCAGATCCTGACGCCAACCAGGCGGCTCCTGGGAGGAGGCCTGCTGGTCCATCTCCCCATTGCTCAGGGCCCCAAGCTGCCAGCCTCGCCCCACACTCTGCTCATTTTCATGTCTTATTCCCTCTTCTTCCTCTTTTCCCACTCAGGGAGCTCCTACTAGCAATCCTCCTGTTCCTGTTCGGTAATCACAAGACTTTCCAGAAAGAAAATATAGCATCCATTACTGAAGAGTTGTGGCCTCTGCTCTCAAAATAGCAATGTTATGTGGCCAGTTCAGAAAATAAAAAGACCACCTTGGACTTCGAATATGTGTTGTATGTTCCAAAAACTTTGCTTTGGAAGGTCAAGGATGCTTTCAAAGTTTGGTACCGAATGTTCACTGTCAGAACCTCAGCACATTCCTTAATTACTCTCACATAGGACGAGAGGGACTCTTGGATGACAGAAACAGTTTTCTGAAATAGTTACAAATCATTTAGAGTCATACATAGTGATTAAGGTGAGTGATTCTGTGAGGAATCAAAAATGAGGGATTAATTCCAAGATGGGAGTATAAAATTGAACACTAAAGAAAATAGGTTATTTTCTTCATCATGTTATACAAACCAACCATTTGGATTCTGTGTGTGTGTGTGTGTGTATGTCTTTGTGTGTGTGTGTATGTGTGTGTGTGAATATAGCTAATGCTTGGAAAAAATAGATGGCTCACTATGGCCATTCAACGTGTTTTCTAGAAAGACATGATCAACCGTCTTTCTGAGTTCTCTCATGCTTTAGGGACATGGCTCATGGCTTTTACCTCCCCAATAGCGTAGGTTCATTGAGATAAGATCCCGTCCATCCACCGTCATTTCCTCTCTTCATGGCCTAATCCATTGCCTTGCACACCGTGGGTACCAACTGATTTTATCTAAGTGAACAAATGAATGACTCTGGCTCCAAGTCTTGGTCTGGGTTTCTGAGTGCACTTCTCGTTCACACTGTCTGATCACCTTCGATGCTGGTTTTTATTTCCCACCCTATGTGGACCCCATTTTTTTCCTTTGCTGGACAATGCTTTCAAGCCTACTTTCCAGGGAACATAGCAGAAATGTCTCAACATGTGTTTCCTGTTATATACTACAACCCTTCTGAAGGAAAAGAAATAGGATTTGATGACTGATTGGATCAGGGGATAATCTCTCACATGTCAGGTCTTATAGAACAGTTGGTGTGTTCATGTAATTAATCTTGTACCACCTTAAGGGGACTATGCAACTAAGCAGAATTCGATGTTCTAGTCAAGGTGTCCAGCTATTGCTCAGAATCCTTCTATCTTCCCTTGGTCAGCTTTTCCTTTCATTCTATTCTAACTGGCTTATAATGGATAAAAGTACTATCCCTGAAATAAAAAACAAACACACACCTGTTAGATATTAGATCCATCTCTGCCTAATTGGCAAGTTTCTTGATGTAGTTAAGCTTCAGTCTCCTTTCTTCTAAATCCCCAACAAAAGTATGTACTTCACATGGATGCTCTAAGTTTGGAATGAAAGGATGCTTGTAAAAGGCTTTATTGGGTAACTGGCACCTCAGGTCCTCAATACCTCAATACATTGCCACTCCATTATAATTATAACAACTCTTTCTGCAAAGCAAATCATTCAAACCTTCTCCCTGGTTTTCAAATGTCTCTCTGAGTAGATGGTCTCCGTTCCACTCATCTTTCAGAATTTATTCGTTCTCCTCCTACAATCTCATCTGTGCTCATGGCTTTGGTTCTCTCTATGCTAAATATTGCCAACTCTCTGTCTATGGGCCAAATCTTTCTTCTGGCCTTTAGACCTCTTTATCCAAACTGCTGTTGAACACCTCTACTTGGATGACCTAAAAAGTCCTTCACATTCCATATGCCCAAAACTTAAGCCATGACCTGCCTTAACATGTTCAGCAGAGTGAATGGATTGCCACACACCCCGTTGTACACTCCAGTCCAGTTTTTCACACTGTGATGTTCCTAAAGCATCTATCTCTCCATTCCTGTGGTTCCCCATAACACTTCGGATAAAAATATAAATTTCCTTAGCACCACTGGTTTCCAACTCTCTCTCTGTCTCTGTCTCTCTCGGCCCTGTTCTCCCTTCCACTGACAACCTTCCTTTCACCACTTATCCACTGCACATAGTGTGATTTGACGAACTATCTTTTAAGTAATCTAATTTCCTTACTAGCAGAGCCCTGGTTCTGTTTGTAGTTGCAAGTGTCCAACTTAAAACAAAAGGAAACCAAGCAAACACAAATTAGGAGTGGCCGCGTGATATATATGTGGAAATGTGCTTGTGATTTCTGTGAAAGTCTTGGTTTCCTCATATAGTTGCCATGCTGCTTCTTCTTGCCTGGGGTTTGGACAAAATGCCCAGAGCTGCAGCTGCCACCTCAACTCTCACATAATCATAGTGATGGTAAAGATTTGGTCACCGTTGCCAATCCCATTGCCAAACCTTTCCTTATCTGCAGATCAGGTATTTGAGTAGGAAACACTTCCGAGGGTTGAATAGCGGATAAAGATGTTGAAGTCCTTACTGATTACTTTGTAAAGGAGTCTAGGTTCGCATAGGAAGCTCCCATTCCCTCCAACCCACAGACCTAAATGCAATAAGACGCGTGTTATTTTACAGAACTGTTAGTAGCCAGCCACCACTGTTTACGTTTAATGACAGGGATTAGCAATTTTCAATTTCATTAGCAGATACAATGGTGACAATAACTGCTTCTTAATGAGCACTGTTCTATGTATATTATCACATTTAATTATTGTAATAGTCTCATACAGTAGGCATTATTATCTCTATTCTACAGATCAGGAGACTGAGATTAAGGGAAATAAAGTGCTTTGCCCAAGTGTATTCAGTTTGTATTTAGTTTGCCGTCACTGGAGTCAGGACTTAAACGCAGAGACTTAATATTTCTGACCCCAAACCTATGGCTTTAACTATAATCTTGTGTTGACTTCTGCACCTGGGCAAGGCTACGCATCATCTTTAACATTTGTCTGGCCTTACATCCTCAGGAGGTTAAACGTGTTTTTGTAAATGCCACGTTTTCTACTTCCGAGTCAAGTACACGTGTGTAAAATAAAAACTTATTGGTTCATTTATTCTAGAACACGGATGTAGCCTCCACCAGTCTTTATATCTACCCAACATGAATGGAATGGGGCACGATATTATAAAAACGCTGTATTCATTGGTTTTTGGCAACATCGCTAATCACTCCCTCTCTCTTGCATTCTGTTCAGCTTGTAGATACTGCTTTTTTTTTTTTTTTTTTTGGCTGAATCAACATGTGAACCTCATTTTGCAGGATTTGTTAAAAATATAATTAAAATGTTGTAGAAAGGTTTAGGCCAAATTGGCCTGGATCCTAGAACACACTCTAAGCAAAACCTCAAGGAATATACGTTCATAGGAAAGGTTTGCTCTCTGGGATCTCCTCCCACTTGCTTTAACCTGATATTTTGCTTATTCTGCTATGAAATTCCTCGGAGGAGTGAAACAGTAGCTTGCCTCATTAAGACGCATCATTTACAAGATGTTGACAAACGTTGGCATTTATCCTGTTAACAGAATAAATGTGAGAAAAATGACCATTTGGCATAGATAGTTCCATGCAAAACACAAGCATGGCTGAGAATGAGGATGATTTGTTGTGTTGTCTTCAGCAGCATCGTTGAGGGCTATACATACTGGAAT
Organism: Delphinus delphis; assembly: GCF_949987515.2. Lineage (NCBI taxonomy): Eukaryota > Metazoa > Chordata > Mammalia > Artiodactyla > Delphinidae > Delphinus > Delphinus delphis. The sequence goes on along the minus strand of NC_082694.2, from coordinate 5,329,107 downwards.
GACTATGTTTTGGAAATAATAATTATTTCTTCTTCGCCGCACAAATATAATTTTTCATTCTTGCTGGCAGTGGCGGACAGGGTAGCTCAAGACATAGTCAAACCTAGAACCCAGCAACACATCCATATACATTTTGTTTATTTACATTTTTCACCTCAAAAAAGTTTTAAGTGTTCTCCCTTTTGGAAGAAAGTTATCATTTCTTGCTTAATTTTTTAACACTTGGTTATACTTTTCATATCACTTGTAGCTATCTGACAATTACACATTTTTTGGTTCCATATTATAGAGATTTAATCTTAAAGCTAAATAAAAAAAGAAAGGAAGTATATAAAAAAGAAAGGAAGTCTATAATTTCCCAAATTATAAAGAGTTGGCTTGAATTTTCTTAATGGAAAGGATTTCATCTCCATTAATGAAAATATGTTGAGAATTTAATTTATTCAGTTTTACAGAATTTGAATTTGACACTGAGCTTCTAGATATATGAATATACATGTGTGCACGTACACACATTTACTTCAGGAAGGAGAAAAGCAGACCTTGACCTCCAGGAGCTGGCCTGGTGGTACTCACAGCCAGAACCTGGTGTTCTCCTGTTGGACAGAAACAATTTTACAAAACATCTGCATCAGACAAGATCACTCTGTGACGGACAAGACAAAAACAAGAACGCTGCACAATCGTGGCTGAAGATCGACAGTCATACGTGCTGCTCTCTAAGCCACAAAAATGGCCAAACACCCCTCTATTCTGGCTCCTGTGAATGACCACTGCTTCTTGAGCAATGAAATGCAGCTTATTTCAGCTGCACTTTCGTCTACCCTCCTTCTAAGGTAATACCTACTGAGGGTGTTAGAAAGGATGCTTCCTGTCAGGTCCTGTGTATCCTCCCTCTGCCATGAGCAGCACATCCAACTTGCATCCAGGTACAAGTGTGCTCCTGGTGGTCTTGGGCTGGAGAGATTCACAATATATAAACAGTAATACAATCGTGTTACTTAGAAACACAAGCTGACCATCACATAGTACGTGTCACTTTAGAGTTAAACATTTATACTTGAAAGTATTACTTTACATATGCTTCTTCAATCGTTTTTATAATACCTTTATGAGCGATGTTGGTATAATCATTTGGCATACAAAGGAACTGAGATGAAAGTAGTTAAGGGACTTTATGGTTCACATTTAAAAGTAACAAAGTCACACTTTGAATCCAGGTTTTCTGATTCCCCACTCTAAGCTCCATCTTTTTTTCTTTTGTATTTAAATTTTTATTGTTATATAATTTACATATACCATTGTGTAGGTTTAAGATGCACAATCTGTTAATTTGATACATTTGTATGTTGCAACAGAATTACTACCTCAACTGTAGCTTACACTATTGTCAGGTCACATAGATACCATATCCTTTTTTCTGCGTGTGGTGGGAACATTTAAGATCTAGCCTTGGCGACTTTACAGTACATGATACAGTACTGTTGACTGTAATCGCTGTGCTGTACATTAGATCTCCAGAACATATTCATCATCTAGTTGCAAGTTTATACCCTTTAACAACAATTTCCCGATTCCCTGCCCCCCCCCGCCACCCCACCAGCCTCTGGTAACCACTCTACTCTCTATTTCTATGAGTTCAGCGTTTTGAGATTCCACATAGAAGTGATATCATACAGTAAGTATTTGCCTTTCTGTCTGACTTATCTCACTAAGTATAAAGCTCTCAAGGTCCATTCAGGATGTTGCAAATGGCAGTATTTCCTCCAGTAATATTCCATTCTGTGTGTGTGTGTGTGTGTGTGTGTGTGTATGTCTCCCATCTGCTTTCATCCCTTGACAGACACTTAGGTTACTTCCATATCTTGGCTATTGTAAATACTGCTGCAATGAACATGGGAGTGCAGATACCTTTTCCATATCCTGTTTTCATTTCTCTTGGATATATACCCAAACGTAGGATTGATGGATTATGTATTAGTGTTATTTTTAATTTTTTGAGGACTCTCCATCCTGTTGGTCATAGTGGCTGAACCCACTGTAGGGAAGCAAAATGTGCCACCCCAGATAGTCTCTCTTAAGCATGTAGATTAATTTAGGCTGATTTTTAAGGCCCTGAAGACTCAGGAAGAACCTTTCCTCTTCCCTCTAACTGCCTAAAAGAATGTAGATAGAGGACCTGTTGAAATAGGAAGGTAATTGTACTAGTAAGTTTCTGTGTCTCAGAAACAAGCCTGGTGCAATTCAGAGACAGAATAGCTGTTCTGGGGGAACTTGAAAGAGGTAGAAAGGGATCCAGGCATAAAAAGAGTAAGTACCAGGCTGGGAGGCTACCAAGTTAGGAGGTTTGTAACAAGGGCAGGATAATGACTTGTACAAAATCTTCTAAAACACTTGGCTTTTCAGACATGAAAAAAATAATGAAGAAAATACAAGAAAGAATCTGGATCAGTGCTAGAAATTAGGATATAAGTGTAATCCAAATGTAAGAAGCATTGAAAATGTTAGTTAGATACAAAACTACAAAACTGAGGGGATGAAATTGAAAGACGTTGGGGGAAATTATCATTTATCTGCCTGTTAAAGCGTCAAGCCCCAATGAGAAGTACAGAAGGGCTACTCAGGACCCCAGGCACGTAGCCCAGTTTGGACGGGCCTGGATGGATGGAAAAGAGAGCATATGTGAGGATCCACAAGGAAATCACCACACTCAATATTGGTGATGCCTCTGATACTGTAATCAGAATGTTAAGGCTAATATCGTTTAAACTATATTAGGTAAAAATATACTTATAATATGATGACAAATATTTAAATGTACCCACAAATTAGGCACAGCCAAAATAAAGACAAAGTAAATAAACACGTAATGAGTTGCTACATTCGGCTGATAGTAATATAGGAAAATAGGCAATAAGAATAATGTAAATTAAGTGATCACAAAAATCCTATAAATAATTCCATTCCAAGTCTTTCCCCTATAAAATATAACCTCTACCCTTGCCTGGCAGAGGCAGCCTGAGCCCCAGCAAGTAAGCTGAATTCAGGAGCAGCAGCTAGGTTCCCCTGGATTTTTCTGGGCTGACCCCAAGCCTCGCCTCACCTGTCTCACCTCACCTGCAGCCCCACTCGCCTCTTTCCTTCCGCACCTCTTTGCTTTGCTTGGTTCTTCCTGGGCTTTTAGGCATCTCCGTCAAGGCATCTTTTCTCCCACTCCACCTGTCTCCCTGCTCATCTTTTGTGGAGCTGAGGCAACTGTACCCTTACTTTGGAAACCTGCCCTGAGAAGGACTCCCACTGGCTACCTAAGGGTTCGTCCTCCTTGTTCCTTCCTTCCTTGTTTGGATAGCAAACAGTTGACAAAGGAAAAAGCCACACTGTTTTAGAAAAGGAATGAGACACCTACGTGTCTCAAATATTGAGTAATTAACTACACTGGATATCTAAAATATGTGCAATTCCCACGGACCTATAGATACCACTGAAATATATTATAAATTGTTTCATGGCACTGTTTTAAGAAATCCTTACTTAAAAAAAAGTATTTATTTTATTTATTTAATTTGGCTATGACAGGTCTTCATTGCGGCATGCAGGATCTTTAGTTGTGGCATGTGGACTCTTAGTTGTGGCATGAGGGCTTCTTAGTTGAGGCATGCATGTGGGATCTAGTTCCTGGACCAGGGATCAAACCTGGGTCCTCTGCATTGGGAGCGTGGAGTCTTACCCGCTGGACAGCCAGGGAAGTCCCCAAGAAATCCTTAAGTTTATAATAACATTTTCACAATTGAGGTAATGACATGGCAGTATTATTATTGTTCAATTTTTAAAAATGAATATGTGCTTTTGGGTGTGAGATATAATGTCCAGAAAATCACTATATGAAAGAAATATAAAGGCTTTTTAAAACTATTAGTTTCTCTCATGATAAGGCATGTGAGTAAATTAACATATAATAATTATTTATAAACATGTGATTTCTAATTTAAATATTATTGGGTTTAAAAAATTTGAAATCATTTAGCAGCAGTCCCATTCAATATTTATTTTACTGTATTTTAGCATTCATAGTGTCATATTCTAAAAGTATTCATTACCATCACCATTTCAATTATGTTACTGTTGTTCAGGATATATACAAATAGTGTTAAGATGCTTTATTTGGTATCAACACTTGTACTTTATTCTCAAATAGAATTGGATGATGACATAAATTAAAAGACATTAAATCATACTTCCTGGTAGAATCCTATCATATGTATCAGGAATTTAGAATAAATAGAAGAGTTACCTGGACCTAGGCTTTTCAGAATGTACAAACCTGCTATACCTGCCATGCTTTCAGCCACTCCAGAGGGTTGGTACAAAGAGCAACTATGGTGAATATTATTTTAGTAATGAATTCATGTAATGCATTCACTTCTCATTTTAATAATAAGCATTTAGGGAATGCTTGTCCAGTGCAAGGTACTTTGCAGGGTAGTGTCAGCAGATCAAGAAATGTTTCAGTCCTATCCTGAAAGATGATGTGATTCACAGAAAGTATAGGTCACAGACATGCTTATATTAAGCATTCACGGTTTAGTCCTGGAAGGTCTGTGGGCTGTGGAAACTTTTACTTTTTCCATAAAAAGATGAACTCGAGTCTCCTGATGAAAAGGTAACGAGCTAGAAGATGATCACTTAGCAGAAGCCGGATCCTAGCAGCCCATCATGTGCTCTTTCGTTCCTTGAAATCACACTCACTTTCATTAAAGTCACCGATATTAAATAAACTTTATGAGTTAAAGTGACAGAAACTGTGGCATTCTCAACATGGGTACTTGGTCATTGTGATGGTCATTCCTTAGGAATGTCAAGGGCTTTCAAAAGTTCCAACGTGGGGCTTCCCTGGTGGCACAGTGGTTGAGAGTCCGCCTGCCGATGCAGGGGACACGGGTTCGTGCCCCGGTCCGGGAAGATCCCACATGCCGCGGAGCGGCTGGGCCCGTGAGCCATGGCCGCTGAGCCTGCGCATCTGGAGCCAGTGCTCCGCAACGGGAGAGGCCACAACAGTGAGAGGCCCGCGTACCGCAAAAAAAAAAAAAAAAAAAAAAAAAAAGTTCCAAGGTGATTCCTACATGCTCAGGCTTCTTCAGACCAGGAGACTCACTGTCAGCTGCAGAGTGAGGTAAACTGACCCATTTACAGGTCATCTGCGGTCTCGAAAACCAGCCAGAGCACTTGTGGGCATTGTCTGTCCTGTGAATGTTCTGGAAGTTTGGTAAGCTTTGTCGTGGTTGTGAAGAGACTTTTATGGTTCAGGGTCTACACTGAAAACGGTGCAGTTGTTCAAACCTCCTTCAGCTCCCTGGTCATGGATCCAGCCTCCCTAACCACCGACCCTCACAAGACTCTAGGCTTGTTTATGCTTCTGGAGATGCTACCTGAGGGCATCTATGTCCCGGGCACTTAGGTCTGGATTTTGTGGAATGAACAGCGGCTCAGAAGAGAGTCACGTGAGTTAATATGGTCCACAGTCAGTCTGTTCACTTACTGCAGAATATGACAGAAATGTTGTGGGAATCCTATTCTCGTGAGATCTATGTTCTACTCCTATTCATTCTAGAAAGGCTCTTTTGAGTTAGAGGTGAAAGTCTCAGAGAGCTTTTACCTCAGCAAATATTCTCAGCTACATTTCCAGGGGGAGAATATGAAAATAAATCCCAAACCACCTCTTATATTATTTTGAACATTTTAAAATGCAGTTTCATTGGGAATTAACATTTTTGGAAATCCGGTTTTGAGTACTGTCATCAAACTTTAACCCAAAGGATTTCAGAGAGCTGGGCTGGAATAATCCATGCCTATCCACGAGGATAAATCTTTAAAAATGATTTGGCGCTTGATTGAATCTTTCTACTGTGAATTTACCTCGGGATGCATCTGGGTTTTATTTTGGAAAACAATCTTTACATAAATCTGAGCAGGTAATACAAAATGAAGAAAAGTACATTTCTGATAGCAAGAGGGAACCTGGAATTTCTCGGCCTCAAGAAAAAGAAGCCTTAGATTTACACTGGAGAAATGATCTACTTTCAGAGTTAAGGTGTTTATGAAAATTGATGTGTGGATATCTGCAAATTTGAAGCTTTGCAGAATAAGACCACTTTATTTGTATACACTGTTATAAATCCCTATTTTCTTTCATGCTTTTGTTTGCTATTGGGAGCTTGCCAGCCTCAAATAGAAGACTAGCTAAAATATTAGATTGGTCAACTCCAACATAGGAAAAATTGACAATCATAGTTTCTGGAAGTTCACTGTCTGCCTTTAGCCATAGACAATGAGGCACCCTCCTATCATCAAATATACACAAACATTAACAACAGGTCTTCACACTATTTTCAGAATTAACGATGCTGCTCATTTTAAAAGTGAAGTTTATTTTGTGTGTAAAATAAAGACATCTTGGTAATAAGGACCTGCATTCTGACAGGGATTATGAAATCATTCTAGTTCACATCTGTCCCTGCTCCGCTTTCACATGATATTTTTTTAAAAAAATTAAAAAACAAAACGGATTACTAAAAAGGTAAAATCTTGGAAAAAATCATTAGGTTTTCTCTTGACAGGCATATTTTTAGAACTTTTCAGTGACCTAAATTTGAACAAGTCTGCATTCTAATGGCTAGAATGTTCTCCATTAAATATAAGAAAATCCAGTTAATTAATTAGCCCTTGGTGTTAAATGAATTTTTTAAGCCTGAGAGATGAGGGGAATGTGGGATTTGTGATGACTTGACAGTGAACATGAATGATGTTGAGCCCAGAGTGTCTGTGAATATGAACTACTTTGCACCTGGGACTCTGGAGGCTGAAAACAGGCAAGTACAGCAGGCAGACCTGAAGGTAGGAGGTGGGTGTTGATTTATCATCAATGTCTATGTAAGTCTTGTTTTTTTAAAAAAAATTTTATTGGAGTAGAGTTCATTTACAATGTTTTGTTAGTTTCTGCTGTACAGCAAAGTGAATCAGTTATACATATACATATACATATACCCACTCTTCTTTAGATTCTTTTCCCATAGAGGTCATTACAGAGTACTGAGTAGAGTTCCCTGTGCTGTACAGTAGGTCCCCTTTAGTTATCTATTTTTTATATAGTAGTGTGTATTTTGCCTACATAAGTCTTGTTTTCTCTCATTGCCAGCAACTATGTATTATATTCCATTCTTTTATTGTTTCTCAAGGTATGGTTTCAAAGTAACTGCACATAATTTAACATTAACATGGAATATCTTTATGTCAGTTTTCTTTTAAGCAAAACTGGATTAATTAGGGCAATTGACAGATTAAGTTGTACTTTTTGGTATGGTCCTTGGTCATGGTTAAATCTTTAATAAAACTACAAGAAGCAACAGAGGATGGAGTTGAGGCATGATTTATTTAAATTTCTTGTCCAGTTATCAGAGAGGAAACAAAATTTCCCTATTGGGGAAGTACTTGATTTTGCCTTCTAAGAGCTAATTGGCTGGAATGGGATAATGTATTTTAGTTCCAATTACTGTTCTAACACTTTACATATAGAGATATTATGGCTTTTATTGTATTCCTTTATAGTAAGATAGGTGAAAATTCAAAATCCACTCATTCAGCTAGCATATTAGATGCTTATTCAAGTTTTTGATGTTAATCTTTATTGTGCAAATTTTTCCTGCATTTATTTAAAAATGTGGACTACTGAGTAAGATGTTTCAGATCTGTCTAAATCAGGTGACTGTTCTACTTGCCAGAGCATCTAGAACTGAATCGACCCCAACCATTGCATGCAGAGTCAGCCTCACATGGCCAGTTGTTAGTGAACCAAACTTGGGTCTGCTTGCCGGTGTGCAGTGAAACCAACCTACTGACACTGGGTAGTGGTGAAGGAAAGTGCAGCCTTTATTGTAAAGGTGCCGATACCGGGAGAACGGGTGGCTCATGCTCTAAAACCCTGAACTCTGTTTCAGCAAGCATTTTTAAAAGCCAGGTGAGGGGGTGGGGGGGGGGGTCACAGGGTATGTGATCAGCTCATGCACAGTCTGATTGATTGATGGTAGGGTAATAGGGCAAGGACACAGTGGTTAACCTTATCAATCTTTGGGCTCCAGGAGGCCTGGGGTCTTGGGGGGGCAGTCATGTGCTCATGGTCATCAGGTAGTTAAAGTCTTCCATTTGGTGGGGGGTTTCACATCAGTAAAAACAACTCAGGAAATGTGCATCAGATACTATTATCTGGGTACTTCAGAGAGGAGCTACAGCAGAGGATATGGGGGAAGGGCCTGCCCCAGGAAGGCCCCAAATGGCCCTGCTTGGTTACACAGTGATACCTCTCTGTTTTGTTTCCTGCTGCACCCCTGCAGGTACTGCAACAGTGCTTGCCCTGTAGGAAACCAACAAGATTTTTTTTTTTTAATTATGTAGCATACGTGTCGGTTTCTAAGTTTGCTACAACTCTGACCCCTGCAAGCATCACAGTTTTTCTGAGATTAATTAGCAAATCAGCCTCCTTCAATGACAGCACATGAAAGGAGATGGAAAAAGGCACTTCCTCCTATAAACTCCTTTTTAAAAACACTAAACCCTTCCATTCTTACAAGGGTCAATTAAAGATATTTAATATATTCTTATCCAGAAAGGAATTGTGTGGAACTCAACAGCCTATTAGCGACAATTGGACAAAAGCAACCTTCAGTGTTTTTTTTTTTTTTGAAGTAGGTACAAATAATGTGTATCACAAAGGAGGTGAATTGTAAGTCAGGGAAATTGAAGTTAACAAGGCATTTAAAGAAGCCAAGTTACTGCAAAGAGCTCTTAAGCTAATTATCCTCAGTAATGGAGCTGCTTTTTGGCTCATAAAAGATAGCACCTCCTTCAAACAGGTATAGCTGGGGTAGCATATTCTAATCAGCTCTTAGTTCTCCATGTGGCCACTTAGGAGGGATTTTAGAGATGGCATGGAAACCTAGATGTCTTTAAAGTGGTACCCCATTTTGGAGAGATTGCTTGAAACATCATTGAAGGCACCTGAGCTTAACGACTAATCCCTGGTTAAAATACAGATGTCCATGGGATAGATGACATTTTAAGCTGCTCCCTGTCATTTCTATTTGATTGAAGGAAATGGCTAAAATCAGGTTCTAAGAAAAGGGAGGAAAGCAGAGACTACAGAGTCCTTAGATACTAAAGGGAGAAAAGTTCATTATTCTAAGGACCCTGTTCTCCTGTGGTTGGCGTAGCACTGCGCTCATTCTGGGGCCATACAATCTAGATTTCTTTTTTCTCATCTCTTTCCATGACTACCTGTTCGGATAGTATTGAAGTTCCTTGGTTACCTCTCCTTATCCATATCTTAACATGGCACTCCTAGACAGGAAAATGTTAGGGAAAAGGTGAAATTCTTGTCAACTTCATTTCTTCACACTAGGTGACTATTTAAAAGCCCTTTGACCTTCTTTCTTTCCCCCCATCTTTTCCACTCTCTGTCCTTCAGTCTGGCAACCTCACTGTTCTATAGATACCCCTTCCCTGAAAGGTGTCATTCCAGAATTCACCTCTTCCACTCAAGTGCTCTGTCTTGACCTCATTAGTCCTGTATTTAATGATGAAAGGGAGTGGTCCAAGGGAGTGTGCATCACCTGACTTTATTCATCTTGCCTAGGGGATCACTTTCAGGTAACAGCTACTAATACTGCACCACCTATTCCTTTTTAAATGTCCAACCCCAGCAGTTCTAATTCTAATTACTCACACACAATGTTTTAGGGGAAGACCATGTTCCTGGGTCTAAGACTAGAGCCTGCAGTGGCATCAGGTAATACCTCCTCTTCAACGAAACCCCAACTCAAGGGCTTATTACATTATGGAGTGGTCAGGCATTGAGTGACTGTAGTTTCAATACAGCAGTGCTCTTAAGCATGTTGATTTTCATCTTGGCAAAAGTGTGCTCTTTTCTTTGGGGCACAAACTTTTCTTTCAAAAATCTATGTGGAGTCCTCCCACACAACCCACCCCACTCCTCCAAAACACTCATCTTCCACATACTTGCCAATATTTAATAGAAGCATCCATCGCTTTCCCCCTCAGTATTCTTCTATTTCTTCAGCTTGAGTCAAAAATCAGAAATACATATGTGATGACAGAAGACTGTCGGTTTGGGTAGATTTAGACTTCTTTGAGAATAATAACAGTAAAGATTCTGGGAAATATTTGTAATTAACCATGCTTTAGGTTATTATATGCATCTTAAAAGTATATATTGGTGGCTTTTTTGAGAGTCAGAAAGCCTTAAAGACATGTACTTCGTTTGTAAGAAATGTACAGTTAATGTGTAAATAACTAAAGTAAGTAGCAGAAGTGATATTTCATAAATGAAGCTCTAGGAAATAATGACATAAGAGTTTAGGGGGAAAAGAAAGCAAAATTTTTTTTCTGGTTAAGAGCTTCATATAAGTAGTGGGGAGAAGGTTCCTTTTTGGGCTTTGAAGTGTACATAATTAGGACAGGCAGATACGGGGGACAAGCACCTCCAGGTGGAGGTGAAGCAGAAAAGAGAGCAAAGGTGAGGGAAGGGAGCCATCGCACATGGTCCATTTTGATGGGAGTAGGGAGAGAGATCCAGTTATGAAGACAAATGAATCCGCAATTTAGGACTACAGTAATGATACCCCAGTGGATGAGTGTGTATTTGATGGCATGGACAATAGAGGGGCCCAGGATATCTTAAGCAGGAGAAAATGATGCTAGGAACTGTGCATTAAGACATTTAACTGGAGAAAGATGTGGCATTTACAAGTATCTGACAAAGAATTAGGAAGGGAAAGAATTGAACGTGGGTAGCCTGGTTAGGACATCATTTTGATAGCCTCAATAAGACCATGGAATATGCAGAATGTTGAATGCTCATCCTAGGAATATTTCCAAGTTAGAATGGATGGTAAGCAGAAAGTGATTTTATACTTGGTAGAAGCAGGTTGAAGATGGAGTCACAAATAAGCCTGGGGCTAGTAAAAGGGAGTATAGGGTGTGGTCCACTGAAGACAGAGCCTTGATGAATACTGTGTTGAGAAGCAGGTGGAGAGAAATGAATGAAGGAATGTTTCTCTTCCCGATAACATAGTGCAAAACTACATACCAGTCACGAAATTGTATGAACCCTTCATACTTTGTATCTTTTTTAAATTTTTTATTTGCGCTCAATTCTATATGTTTAAATACTTAGTATCTTTATTCCAATCAAAGCTGCAAAAACATCCTAATAGTGTTTCAGCATCCCCATTCTATATATGACCAATAATCAGTGGAGATCACACCAGCAAACTCAATAATTAGGACCTGGAAACTGAGAAATAGAACAAATCTTAACCAGCAGTCAATATGATCTGGGTGGTAACTAAAGATAATCATGCATATATAAACATGGTTGTTTATAACCAGTGGTATCTGCCCATGTTTACAATCAATGTTACAATGCCAGGTAAATGTTGTCCTCTGGGGGACTTCCCTGGTGGTCCAGTGGGTCAGACTCCATGCTCCCAAGGCAGGGGGCCCAGGTTCGATCGCTGGTTGGGGAACTAGATCCCGCATGCATGCCACAACTAAGAAGTCTGAATGCTGCAAGCAAACATCCCACGTGCTGCAACTAAGGATCCCCTGTGCCACAACTAAGACCCGGTGCAGCCTAAATAAATAAACAAATAAATATTCAAAAAATATTGTCCTCTGGTGTTAAAAACACAAAATATCTTCATAATATTAATTCAGTTACTAGGCATGTGGATTTCACCGTGGACTCTTAATACGCTGCATGTTAAGAACTTGTGAAATATATCTGGAAATTTCAGAGCAGAACTCAAACCAATGTGAATCTCCATCTAATCCAACATTATATATTTCAAAGACACTAATTTTAGAGCAGCCTAATACTTAGCTCTATTGAACTTTGCTCCTGCTCTCCTCCTTCCAACAACAAAATCTTTTCTTCTCAACTTTTCTTGCAACGTGTCTGCGTTCCTGTATCAAAATTTTAACTTCAAATGATAACACCATGATTACAAAACTAAGATTGGACTTAAAGCTGTAATCGTCAACTCAATACTAACCATATCATGAGTTTTTTTTTTCCACAGAGATTTTTAAAACTGATGTCATTATACTGAGAATAGAAAATATCTACCTGAATTATTGAAAATTACAGTGGGAACAGAAGTAGGTAGAGCTAGCAGTGCAGATGTCCTTAGCTGAAAATTTCAGGTTTTATTTCTAGATGGCTTTCTTCTTTATGCTAATTTTTTATAATAGGGCAAAGTGTCATTTTCTTTGATTGTGGATGGAGGGAATGACAAGGGAGGAACCTCTTGAGATGACAGTCTGACAGCCTTTAAATCAAGGAGGATCTCTTTCCTAGCAAGCATGAAGATTAAACAGACTAATGAATCAATGTTTTAGACCATCCACTCCTGGGAGAACACATCAGAGTCCCATCAACAATGGTCAAGTTGGGGAACATTCTTTCCTGTCAACTGGCAAGTCTCCTGTTGTGTTGAAAGTCTTGTTCTTCTCTGGGAGATTACTCTATTTGATGGAGACAGATGTCACTCCACATAATTTGATAGTTCTTCACCAGGATCCAAGAGGTAAGATCTCTTCAACCAACATAGAATTTTAAAATTGTGGTTGTGTGTATTTCTAAAATCAGTTTCTTTCCTCCAACAGTCAATTTTATTTTTAACACAGAATTTTTTATTCCACTCTTCTGAATTTTCCCATTAAAAGCAATATCCAAGGTGCCAACTGCCTTCAGACTTCTCTAGAAATGACTTGATCTGTCACCATTCAGTGGGTATGAATGTAAATTTTAAGAGACTTAAAGCTTTCAAGAATGTTCTGAGTCTTACTCCTTCTCACCTCCCTTTATATCTCTTGATTAATCACAATTTCTGATGCATTTCTTTTGAGGTTGTTAATTTTATTTGAGACAATGGCATATCCTCAGTACATAAGGAAGCATAAATGCAGACTTTTTCCCCCTCCTCCTCCATGAGACGGTATTATTCTGAAAAATAGAGTATGTGAAAATGTCACTGAAGTTACAAAGCAGATATTAAAATTTTATTCTAAAGTGAATCCCAATGATGCATATCTTAATGAATAGGAGATGTGAATTTCTTTTAATTAAACAATTCATTGTTTCAATTAAACTTCATTTTGTTTCATTGCCATCCTTTAAGTGTGGGCCACTTTTTTCTCCCACATTCTGCTATTTCCTGTTGCTTCTCTGCTGACATTTTGCAAGTGAAAAGAATAGCAAACTATGAGTGCACATCGCTTAGTTTTAATACAATATTAATATCTGATCCTTGACACATTAAATGACAAGACTTGCCATTTTTGACTTTCTACTACTCAACATTGCAGAGCTGTCCCTAATAGCTCTAATACCTATTATTCCCTGAAACATTTGTGAGCCGTAAGCATGACGGAATAAGAATTAGTTTAGCAGGGAAAAGCGAAATGGTTTCATTTCTAGTGTAGAGATATATCATACTTTTAGATCAAAACTATTGATTCCGGGGTCACTATAAACCAATCTACAAAAACTTTATTAGTTATTGATCTATCTATATTACCTTTTAGATATATGTTTTAATTTCAAAATATAGTTACATAATCCACAACTTAAAAAAACAAAACATTTGTTTTTCATTTTGAAACTATATGTGCTTTTAATGAATTGGTGCTTGGATACTGAGCTAGTTAAAACTCCCCAGAAGCCCATGGCATTTATTTTCTGGTTTCACCATGACAAGAACATTGAAAGAATGGCTGAAAACAAACAAGCAAACAAACAAACAAACAAGTCACCCTTTTCTCAAGTCTCCATGGAAATTTATATAAACTCAATTCCCACTTATTAAGTGGTAAGTTCTGTTAGAAACACCAAAGAAAGAGTCAGGGCCTCTCCCCTCAAGGAACTTGTAATATTACAGGGTGATGTGAAAAACACACAGGAAATAACTAAAGAACATATCTAAGGCAACATATTAGTAATGTGTGATAGTACAGAGCAGACTATTTAAATAAATACTGAAGAATTTAAAGTAAGGGAAACTTTGCCTTGTGCTGTGTTCAGCCAGAGAAGGAAGCTTAGGTCAGCACCGATGTGCTCTTTGAAGGAAATGAATATTCAGGGTGGGTTAAGTGAAGTGAGGGGTCTGGGGATCTGGGGGTCTGGTGGAGGGAATGGGGTTTTGGAGGAAAGGCCCAGTGGAGGGAAGAGTTGGAAGCAAGAGTGAGCTTTCTTCCTCTCAGCCTGGAAGCTCTTGGACGCCTGATATCCTGGAAGCTCTTGGACGCCTGATATCCTGAAGGCAATTATATGCTTCTTCCCTCTCACTTAGAGAGTTGCTTGTCGTTTGGGAATCATCATGAGTTCCGTAAGGGCTCCTCCCGCTGCTCTCATTTGCTCCCCAGGGTGGTAAAATGATGTGTCCTGGGGGAAACGAGACAGATGTAGGGGTCACATGGCGGATTTGCTGCACTTGGCTCTTGAGCTCCTGCTTCTCTGGATACCTAAGAGATGCTGGATGGTGGCCCACTCTCCTGCCACTGAGTGGAGTCACGTTTGCTCAAATATTGACTCATTTTGGCAAAATGTCATCATGCTTAGTGTCAACAGCAGCCATACCTTAGTGTCAGTGGTGAAGAGTGGTGAGAGCACTGGGAATGAAGCATAGGGTTCCAGCTCCTTCTGGGACCAGCACATCCTCTTCCCTCATGGGCCTCGGCTTCCTTACAGAAAGTAAGGAGGTTGGGCTACAGTGTCTCTAAGGTACCATCCAGAAATGACTCCCTATTATTTTGTATTTATTCCAACGTTGAAAACATTGATATAACAAAGGATATTTTCCCAGCACATGCCTAATGGAGAAATAAGAGAAAGTCAAAGTCTTTACCCATGAAGTTAAAGTAGCCTCTGTCCTCTATCTACCACCATTTGAGCAGTGAAACCTACAAAGCCCAGCACAAGGATGGCACTCGGCACCCTCAGCCAGGGCTTGCAGTACCCCTCAGGGTCGTCTAGCCCTTCTTGGCTGACTTTTCAGATGGACCTGATGAGTTTAAAAACTCTCCTACAAGGAGAGGAAGTTGGGACTTTTAATGTGAGGCTCAAGAGAGCATGAGGAGATAGAGACAGGAATTTGGGGTTCTTAGAAAAATTGGGACCTGTAGACCTGAGCTTGAGTATTTCCCCTCTATTCCCTACATTGCAAAATTAGAAGATAAGTAACCTGCTGTATCCACTTAGTGAACTAGCGGTAATACTCAGAAACCCAGACTTCTAGTCTCCTGATCTAGCCCACAGACAGTGCTTCCATTTAATTAGTCAGATTGATTGAAAACTTAATTACACATAATCCCGCAGAAAAGGGAGTTATGATAATCACACGTGCAAAGCTTTAGGGATGTAAAAGAGAGAAGGGCCAAGTTTATGATAGCCAAATGACTGGAAGAAAAGAATTCTTATCATAGCCATGCTCTCTTCATGGAGGAACCACTTAATAAAGGAAAATGTTTTCACTGGAATGTGTTTTTTTCTGGTTGTAACATTTTATAAGGTAGAATTAAAAACATAAAACAGGGTGTGAGGTGGATGTAGAGGAACACCTTTTCCTTAGGTAGAATTTGCTAGAGAACTGGATACAATAATCCAGTTTGGAAATTCTCAGGCAAGATGCAGAGCTGCCCCTAAGAAATGTCCAGATATTCATAAGGCTTCCAACATTCTTATGGTGTATTCATGTTCTCACTTTGATATTTATTGGAAAGATTTGGGAGACAGTTTGAAACATTTTGTAAATCATAAAAATAACTCTCTTAAGAAAGAAAGTCACAAATCTGGGGATTAGTATTATCCATGCCAAATATAAAATGAAATAAAAGAGGATAAGATAATATGAAATGAAATAAAACACTGCCTTGCCCCTTCCTTCCTTTCATACAAAGACAAGCACATAGCAACAAGAAGGCAAAACCCCACTGTCTATAGTAAGAAGGGAAAAAGGCCCTCACTATCATCATGTTCCCATTCTCCACTGATGTCTTCATTTCTAAAAGGATTTCAAATAGTGTTTTTATTCCAAAATAATCATTGGTTATTTTTCTTGCAATGTTTCTGAAAGTCTAAAATTATATCATACAAACCACATACTTGGTAGCTCTGTCTAGAGAATCACAAAGTCACTAATTGGAAATTGAGTCAACATAATGAATTGATATTTTATTGTGAGGTGTATCTCTAATCAAATCACACACACACATGTGTGCGCACACATGCACACACACACACACGCACACACACGCACACAGAAGAAAGGAACATTTGCTTGGTCCCACTCATGGGTTTCTTTTTGTTTCTATCCACTGGTTTAGTAAAATAAGTTTGTTTAAGCTTAAGATGATAATCAAGGGAAAACTAATATAAAAAAAACAGATTTGGGGTAAGATTATTCTTCTATTGTTAGCATCTTCATTCTAAAGTTAAGGAAAATAATTAGAAGTTACAATTTCCCTGAAGTTAATCGTACAAAAAATAATTAATAAAGGTTTAAGAGAGAAGGAAATATAATTTTCAGTTCTCCACAATCTACAGCTCATCCAATTCACAGCAGAGATAACTGAACATCTCAAAGATTTTTAATTGGATTAGCCATTGATATAATCTCTTGAGCACATTCATTTGTCAGATGAAGGCTTTGTCTGTCAACTCAAAAGAAAATATTACCCTTGAAAATATTAAGTTGGGAAGGATTTCAAAACTGTCCCTTATTCAAATTGTAGCAGATTGTTTTGACAGGGACGTGCAGAGAACATTTGCAAACAATAAACAGCCATGCCTTTCTCCTTTGGATGAACACAAAGGGAAGGAAGAAAGATTGTCATTTGTCTCCATGGACATCTGTCTTGCCAACAGTGCACTAATTCTCTTTGAAATCAGTAGTTGTATATGTTGTGTATAAGATATATTTGATGATGGTGATCCTTTAGCCATTGTGTTAAATTCTCCTCTATGGCTCAAGATACCAAAATAAATCTATAGCTCTTGTTCAAGGGTGATGTCTAATTTGGCCAGCTGGAATGGCCATCAAGATAAATATGTATTTTCCTTGAAAGACACAGTGATGTGGCCTTTGGGATTGAAGCATAGGTCATATGACCTCAAGTTTAAGTTCTTATCTTCGGATAAGAAAAAGGACATATATTGCTGCCAGCATGTACCATGCCCTGAATATCAGGACTTGGTACATGACGGCTGTGTCTATAGACAGAATCTTTTCAATGTGGCCACAGCGTTGTCATCAAAAATCCCCTCCTACTTTTCAGGCTATTGTATTAGATTTCTATGTTGTGTAAGAAATGACCACAAACTTAGTGGCTTAGAACAACACCTATTATTTATCCTACAGTTTCTGTAGCTCAGAAGTCCAAGCACAGCATAGCTGGGTTCTCTGCTCAGGGTCACACAAGTCTGAAAGCAAGATGACTACAGAACTGAATTCTCATCTAAAGCTCAAGGCCTTTCCCTACACTCATTCAGGTTATTCAAAAAATTAAATTCCTTGCAGTTGGAGAAATGAGGTTTCAGTTTTCCCCATATCTGTTACCTGAGGATCTTTCTCAGTGGCTGGAGGCTGCCCTTATGTCATTCCCTTGGGACCCTCTTGCAACACAGCACCTTTAATGCCAGCAGGAGAATCTTTTTTGCCCAACTAAGATGGAGTCATAAAATGTAACTCAATCAAGAAAGTGACTATCCTATTACTTTTGTCTCATGACATAACCTAATCAAAACTAAACTTTCAGCCAGAATTGGGGAATCCAAAATTAATTGTAACACTTCTGTGTCCGCCATTTCCTGATTATAGGAAATAGGCTTCATTCAGCCTCCAGGACCTTCCCTGAGTTCCAAGGAGCAGGTTCAAACAGTTGTTGATTAGGGAAGGGAGGGGATGCAGAGACAAGGGTGGAGCAGTCAAGAAACAATAGTGCAGCCTTGGAGCTGGGTCCTGGTTCCCCCTCGAGGGATACACACAATATCTTTGAGCTCTTCTGCAGATACTGAAGCCCCCTCCGGGTGGGAGAAGTTAACTGTCTGCTGCTCACAAGAACATAGACCTGAGATCTGTTGGAACCAGAAGGTTGATGATGCCAACTCCAGATTAGCTCACTACCAACCAATCATAAAAATGTCCATTAGCTGATCATGTCCTCTTTGAACCATTACAATAAAACTCCTCACTACCCCTTTCAGGTCAGGACACATAGTCTTGAGGGCATTAGCTCGCTGTGGCCCCCTTTGCCTGGCAAAGCAATAAAGCTATTCTTTTCTACCTCACCCAAAACTCTGTCTCCTAGATTTAATTCAGTGTCAGGGTACAGAGGCGGGATTCAGCTTCAACACTGCTCTCACCTGAGTCTGGCATGGAGGTCCAGGAACAATGCTGACAATTGTGGAGGTTATAGAAGAAGCCATGAGGGCACTGGTGATGAGATAAAGTGATGGCTGAGACTTACTGAGTGCTTATTGCATGCCAGACTCTCTCCCCATATGTTGATTCATATATTCTTCACAGTGAGCAAAATAGGGACCATTGATGTGCCTACTGATGGGTGAGGAACTGGGGCACACAGAGATGCAGTAACTTGCCCAGGACTGCACAACTAATAAGTGACGGAGCCGGGATACAGCTTGAGACAGTCTGACGCCAGAGTGCTAACCTCCAAGTTCTACAGCCTCTCAGAAGAAAGAACTGGAACAAACCCAACAAACTCCTATGGTATGCATTCAGAAGTTTGCCTTGTCTCCAGCCTTTAGGCAAGGAACTACCTAAATCATTCTTAGTTGATGAGAAACTGTTTAATTTACAAAGGACTTCTCACACAAGAATGAATTTTAAAATCTTGGCTAGTAAGAGAATACAATTATGGATCTTTTTACAAGGAAGGTAGGGCTGTGCCGAGGCAGGAGTGATATGAAGGAAAGAACAATGGATCAGAACCAGGAGGCTCAGCATTTTGATGGGGATGCATTGAAATTTGGCTTTTGCTTAGTACTGGGTTAACCCCTCTAAGTTGGCTTTGAACTTTCCCAACTGCCTTTAGAAGGCCATCAGTTTGGGATCTCCTGAATTTTATACTGTCAATGATCCTGTGGTCCTGTATTTAACATAGGTTATCCTCCTACTTAGCATAACGTCTGATATATAAACAAGGCATACCACTTAGATTCTCTTGGAAAATCAGGAAAAATGATTTCTCTTGGAAAATCAGAAAAAATGAGAACATTTTTCTATATATGTTTTAGACGGTAAAATTCTACTGAAATATAAAGTTATAGTTATAATGGCAAGGGGGGATTATGCAATAATTTATGACAACTGTTAAAACTGTAAATTTAATAGAGAGGCCTATTATTGGGAACTCTCCGACAACTAAATAAATAGATTAACAGTTAAAACTAGAAAAAAAATGAGTTAGCCAAATTCAGGAATAATATATTTTTTGAACAACTTGTGTAAATAAATAGATGTAAACAATATTATACTCCTGTTTTATATTTCTTTTCTTGTAGCATTTATTTTGCTATTAAGGATCATACAACAAATAAAATATTATTTAAAACAACTGTCAATCCTCATTCCTTATAGATTTAATATTTGCAAATTTGCCTACTTGCCAAAATTTATTTGTAAGTCCAAAATCAATACTGGAAGCCTGTACTTTCAGGATCACATGCAAACGTGTACAAAGCAGTGAAAACTTTCAGCCACCGTACAGGTATATTCTGAGCTGAGGATGAACAAGAGATGTTCTGAGTTTTTGTTTCTACCCTCATACAGTAAACAAGGTTCCTTCTCTTGGCCTATTTAGTGCACTGTTTTTTGCATCCTTGTGATTGTTACTGGTGATTTCACCCTTTAAAAAACCTCCTGAATGCAGTGCTGAAGTGCTTTCTCGTGTTCAGAAGCATGAAATAACTGAGATGTGCCTTAGGGAAAAAAATACATATTATGTAAGTTTCCTTCCAGGATGAGTTATGGTGCTGTTGGCTGTGAGTTCAATGTTAATGACTCAATGCTATGTATTAAGTAAAGTATCTTTAAACAAAAACACACATAAAACAAGGTTGATGAAAATGTGACTAGAGGCTCGCAGGATTCTAGCCCTGTATTTCCCCTGGGAGCAATGGTTCAGTGTTGGCTGCGACTTTACAGAACATAACTATTCTGAATTATAAGAATTGATTGTAATTCTAATTTTTAGTTGTTTGATTCCATTGGTCAATGAGTCTTTCAATTTGTGGGAACTCTTTACAATTCATGAAAATGAACTAAAAATAGAAGATCTATTTTACCACTTGAAAGTTAAGTGAAGAAACATTCCAAAATCATGCATGACATCCATGAGACATTGTCTTAAACCAGACGCAATAAAGAATATATAGTATGTATTCAGTGTGAGCAAAAGGTGAAATATTAGGGAAGTATGTGCCACTCTCAAAATATCTTATTCTTCCCTTAACCTTGATAGAAAATGAATCTCCACTTAGTTTAAAGTACAGCGGATTGTAAGAGCAATGGAAAAGCTGATGGTGTGTGAAATGTTTGTCCTGTGCTGTACTACCAACCTAAAATTCAATGACTCTACTTTCATAAGAAAATTGCAATAATAATTAAATACTTTTGGGACAAAGCTTCATAGTTATTCCTATATCTCATAGATTCATCATCTTACGATAGTGATGTTAGCCTTTGATTGAATGTTGATTTTTGACTCACCCCATTTAATATTCCACAGTTGGCCACCATCTACCATGTGTATTCAAGTGAACCTATGATTTGACTCTGTGTGTGCTTAAAATAAGAGATACCATATGGTTACATGAAGTTAATAATGTAATAAATGTAAGTCTTAGAATAATTTGAAAGCTCAGTATAACGATTTAATATTTATATCAATGTCGATTACTTTTTTATTGAAGTATAGTTGATTTACAATGTTACAGGTGTACAGCAAAGTGATTCACTTATACATCTATATATCTATTTTTTCATATTCTTTTCCATTATGATTTATCATAGGATTGAATGCAGTTCCCTGGGCTCTACAGTAGGACCTAGTTGTTTGTCTGTTTTATATATAGTACGGGATATCTTTTAATCCCAAATTCCTAATTTATCCCTCCCTCCTTTCCCCTTTAATAACCATAAGTTTGTTTCCTAGGTCGGTGAGTCTATTTCTTGTTTTGTGAGTAAGTTCATTTGTATCGCTTTTCTAGAGTCCACATATAAGCGATAATGTATGATATTTGTCTTTCTCTGCCTGACTTCACTCAGTGTGATCATCTCTAAAGAATGAAACAGTGCTATCTGCAGCAGCGTCAATGTCTTACTTTTTAAAAATACATGTCTAGCTCTGCAACTGGTGGAAGGGGCGAGGGAGTTCTCTGGGGTCTCTTTTATAAAAGCACTAATCCCAGCCATGAGGACCCCACCCTCATGACCAGATCACCTCCCAAGGGCCACACCTCTAAATACCATCCCACTGCAGGTTAGTTTTCAACATATGAATGTGGAGGGACACAAGCATCCAGTCTATGCAACAGCTATCTTGTAAGACTGAGATGTCTATCCCTCTGTAAAGATCAAGATAACGAAAGTCAGAGTTTTAAGGAAGCTGCTTGAATGATTCATCTAGCAAAGATTAGGACTTATACTCGATTCCAGCTTTTTCCATTTGGCATCTGTGGCTGTTCTATTTCTCGTACATGACATTTCTCATCTCTCTTGTGGAAGTCGTTAATCATTTGTTGGGCCCAAATAATAACATCCAGTTAATCCTCAGCCAACCAGTGGTAAAGCGTGACCTAGTGATTGGTGTCTCTGTGCTCTGTACAGACTCACTGTCCCCTCTCTGGTGCTCCTGGACCTCATGTTCTCATCTCAGCCCTTACCTCCCACCTAAGGGACTCAGAACCCTTTCTGATGCACAGTCTGGTGTCAATCTCTAGATTCTGGACCCTGAGCTGCAAAGAAGAGATGCTCCAGTGTCCCATTTCAGTCCATCGCAGAGCTCACCCACCCCATGTCCATGTCATGGGGGGGGGAGCTTGGAAAAGAAGGAGGAATGTAAATTTATAATGACACCTCATAAGAGCACAGAATAAGGAGGAGTTAATTCTGGATTTCAGAGTGTCTGACATGATTCATGTTCATTT
This sequence comes from Delphinus delphis, assembly GCF_949987515.2. Classification (NCBI taxonomy): domain Eukaryota; kingdom Metazoa; phylum Chordata; class Mammalia; order Artiodactyla; family Delphinidae; genus Delphinus; species Delphinus delphis. The sequence continues at coordinate 5,306,810 of NC_082694.2, read as the reverse complement.
CACTTATTACCAGTCGTTCATATCTGAGCGCCAACAACATTGCCTGCCTTATAGAAAGTGCTCAATACATTTTTGTTGGAAAAAGCAATTAAAATCAATTCAAATATTGCATGTACAATCAGTGCCGATTTCTGCCATAGCCATGCCATGACAAACTGACAATGTTAACAATGATGTCTATTTTACAAAGGGCTTCCCCGCACCCTATTTTTGGATTCCTTTAGCCTTCATGATGAGTCTGAGGTAAGGAGAGTACAATCCCAATTTTGTAAATAAGGTAACTGAGATGTTGGGTTCACATATCTTGGTGGTAAAGGAAAATATCATAATTGATGTGGGAAACTATGCATAAAAATACATATAGATATATTTACTAAAACACAATGACATTCACATTACATTCGGGAATTTCATTTCCATCTCATCTTATTGCCCTGGAATACAAAAACACGTGGAAGACTATTTCCTTTAATTCAGAACCAATATGAACTCTGTGCTTTCCTCTGAAAAGCTGAGCTCCATAACCAACGAGAGCCTCCCAAGCTTTCCATCCCTTGTTGAAAGACATTTACTCTTTCATGGCCCGATTCCCTAACTTTACAACTTGGCTTGCATCTCCCTCAAGAGATGTGATCCCTTTGAAGCCAATTGCATACTGGGGCTGCCATGTAGCTCTCATTTCCATTAAGGAAGGTTCTACTGAGGACTAGACAGAGTGCAGGGCTACTGGCCCCAAGTCATCCAACAAGTCAGATGTGGAATTGGGAAAGTCATCCTGGATTCCTCCTCCCTTGTAAGCCTTTTAATCAATCTCATTCTGTTATAGTGGCCAACCTTTTATTCCCAAACCTAAGCAGAAAGCGTGCTTGACAAAAATCAATATTATAGCAAAATCGCATCTGTGAGAATATGAGTAGGTAAACCAGTAACTGCAGTAGACATTTTTGTGGGCATTGTTGCAGGCAAGTGACACTACAGTTGGAGCAGAAAGTTGCTATAAAGTATCTATTGTATATATCTAAATGTCAAAAAGGTAGCGCAAAGAATATACTGCTATAAAAAATAGCATTCCCTGGGCCTCCCTGGTGGCGCAGTGGTAGAGAGTCCGCCTGCCGATGCAGGGGACACGGGTTCGTGCCCTGGTCCGGGAAGATCCCACATGCCGCGGAGCGGCTGGGCCTGTAAGCCATGGCCACTGAGCCTGCGTGTCCGGAGCCTGTGCTCGCAATGGGAGAGGCTACAATACTGAGAGGCCCGCGTACCACAAAGAAAAAAAAAAAGAAAAAAATAGTATTCACTGAAAGAAATGTGTATAAATCTGGGTTGCACACGTACAGTCTGAAGTGAAGCCATTGCAGGCTAAACTTATGTGAAAGGTAAATATTTTCTCTTCCTCTGCTCTCTAATTCTATTAATCCAAGTATTTGTGTCCCTCAGAGTTGATGATACTCTTTAATGGATATTGATCGTTACTCACACAACTGAACCGTATTTCCTCAAACTTGTATAGAGGAAAATCATATTCCTTGGGAACAAGGAAAACCCACCACATAGTAAAGATAATCATGAGGACAGTTATGGTTAAGTCACAAAAATTAATTGACATTTCTCCTTCTCAATTCAAAGTTATTATAAAAACAGAAAACCTGATTCAACTGGACATTTTGTTAAAAATCAGACTGGAAAAATAGCACAGTTAAACCAATACATTGAAGGACCCAGATTAAAGTAAGAACTAGCATTTACCGAACATAGCTCAGTTTTATCCTTAACAGTTTCTACTAAAATCAATAATAATTGTAGTGAATAATTAGCCTTTGTGTCTCCCCACGGTTCTGCAAGTAGAATTTATAGTTATAACACATAAACTTTTCAAAGAAAGGAATGTTTATTTGACCTACCTGCATGTCTTGAAATCTGTATTTAGCACAGCTGTTCTTTTGTGTTAAACTCATCACAAAATGCAGGTTTAATGTAACCCACCATTGATCTGCAATGAGTGGAAACAAAATCTCTCCTTAATTAGTATCATCCAATCACTTTTTTACATTTCTACAGAACACACACTGTGAACTGTTTAATGGACTATTATTTAGAAAAGTGGCAAAGAGAGCACCAAAAAAAAAAAAAAAAAGAAAAGAAAAAAAAAGACGTAGTGAAAATGGAAACTATCGGTGTTAATGAAAAATATGTTGTGAAATAATGGGGAAAAAAAGGTGTTTCGTTAAGATGAGTTTTCCTGTCATTTTACTGTAGAGATGAACGGTGCCCCAGTTGCTGCCAACAATGGAGACGAAATAGAGAGATTCATTACCTACCACATCCTTAGCTGTCTACCAGTGAATTCACTTATCTGCTCCTTTTTCTGGAGAACCTGCACAGAGGGGGGAGGAATAAACAAAGAACAGGGGAGTAAATGTGTCACAAATTACCACAAACACACTGGGTCTCGATGCACTTTTCATTTCTCTCCTCATTAACTGTGTCTTGCTCAAAATGAACCACTGGGTCCAAACATAATCAAGTCTCACAGATAACAACTGACTTGACTGCTGGGGCATTCACCACCTCCTAGCTACTGGGAAATAAATTCAGAAATAAAATGCGTTAAAATAAAATTCACTCTGCTCTCTTTTCTGTGGTCAGATAATTTGAAGACCACCAACGCCCACAGAAACAATCCATCTCCATCTGAAAAAGAAGGTCTTTCTGCCACCACCAATAGCGGACACCTTTAGTGTTATCGAGACTGAGTATAATTACACAGTGAAAAGGCCATCAAAGTGTCTTGGGCACTGGTATTTTTTCCCTGATATCTTTATCCACAGTGCTACCTGAACACTAAGAAAAGAAAAGAAAAGTTGTGCTAGGGAGAGCCAGGGAGTACAGAGGGAGGATGGAAAGAAAAAAAAAGACCTCTCAGGTGGGTGTAACTGACCTGTAATTTTGAGAGTGCAATATAATTTGAAAGCTGTAGAAAACCCCTTTTTATTGTTGTTGTTGTTATATCCTATTTTAAATCAAGAAGGATTGTTTTGAAGAAATTTTGAATTTTTGTGTGTATGCACTTGTGGGTCTTATTTCATCAAAGCACCGATTTCTCAGCAAAGCTCTTGAAGGGCTCGTGGTTGAATTTTTTTATGCTAACCAGGATGCTTTATTTCCCTCTAAACCAGGATGAAGTGCTTACAAGGGATTCAGTCACTTTAGGAAGCTGGGGGCTTGCTTCTTAAATAGAGAAACTCGGGTATGAAAGCATCCTTTCTCCTCATTGAGCGGTGGGGTGCAAGCGAGTCCCGGAATGTTTCAGATTAAGGCTAAATGGAGCTAGATTTACATGAAAGTGACAACGAATGACTCTCATTCTACCTTTATTCCATCCAAAATTTCAGTTTGCCTACTTTACTTCATGCCGGTGTGAGTGACATTGGTTGTTAAGCCCCCTGCCCCGTAGTCCTTCTCGGGCACCAGAAATGCTGAATCTGGTGTCTTTCTCCCATGTGTCATCCAGCTATATTAATATATTAATAACCTACCCTTCTTGGGTTGCTTTCTCCTCTTCTGCCCTTGAATCTGTCTCATCTTTAAAGCCCGAAGCCTGGTTTCCTTACCTCCACTGTCATTATCCTTTCTCGGAACTGCACTGTAGATTGAGCACAGATGAGGTGAGTACCTGATCATTCTGAGAGTGATGGAAACAAAACAGAACAGGTCACTTACACATTAAATTGTACATTTCATAGATGACGTGGTGGGGCAATTTCACCAATGAAATCAAGTTCCTGTTACATCAATAACTCCTTGAGCAAAACCCATGACCCCTGGAGTGTACGGGGAGAGTTTCATCTCTATAATAGTTTAGCATCTTGCCAACTGGTTTATTTGGGGGTTATGTTTCTTTGCAGGGGTGTGATATGGCATGGGAGCTGAATAATAAAAGAAAAAAAAGAAAGAAAACTCCTTATTTCAATAGTGGGGTGCGTCTCAAGCATGGTGCCTATTGGAATCATCTTGAGAGCTAATGAGGAAGACAAGAGGCCAGGACCGTGGATATACAGGAGTCCCCAGAGGATGCTACACCTCCAAGTATGCCAGTCATCTCAAAGCTAACCTCATGCTTCTAAGTGAGACAGTCTGGGACCTGGGACCTGGGACACTTTGCTGCAGTGCTTGCACCTGGACAAACTTCTCGACCTCCAGCAACAAAATACAAAGAAACTATAAGGGTCTAAAAATAACTGTGTGCACACACAGTTGGGACAAATTATGGAAAACAAGACACAAAAAGACCAAAAACTCAACTGCCACTTCTGAGGTGTGGGGAGCAAAAGCAGGAGACTGTGCATGCATCTTGCACACAGCACCACCAAGAGCGTGGGCACACCACCTAAGCCCCCCCTCCGGCCTGACCCCTGGACCTCACCCCATTTAAGAGACCAGCTCATCACCCCCTCAGGAGCGAGCAAGGGCACCTGTTACTTGTTTTCGCTCCCTCCTGCATGAGTCCCAGTAAAGCCTTGCCCGAATTCCTTGTCTGGACAAGGAATCAATTTCCATTGATTAACGAGTCCAAGAACCCTGGTCAGTAACATAAGTGTAATGAGAACAAAGGTGAATTAGCACAGTGACCATATTAGATTTATTGTGGAGACTAAAACATACACATGACTAAAAAAAACTCTACTAGAAATTAGATTCATTCTGGCTATTGTAGTTGCCAGGTATCTCAATTTGATGTGAGCTATGATGTGAGGTATTGAATATCATCATATTTCCACATGTGTTTTGGCATTACAATTCCCTTTTTACTAATTTAGGATAAAGTTGACTTATGGAATCAAAATATCGCCCAGGACAACTTACTATGAGCCTGTGGGACTCTGGTAGGAATCTTACAAGATTAGTCCAATTCCTGATTGGAGAACACAAAGTTTGAATTAGTATCTAAAGATCTAAATAGATATTAAATTAAAATTTTATGTATAGACAAATATGTTTACACAAATTCAGACCAGTTTTCTTCTTGAAAGAATTCTCGGGGTTTACATTTCTCATGTGCTAGGTAAATCCAGGAGAAGGTAGCATTCCCCTAATTTATTTCATCACAAAAAAAATTATTCAAGGAACATCTTATCAAATGAGGTTTGCCTGAGGACTCTTTGGGAAACACCAATCTAAATACTAAAAATGTTAATAATGTGTCATGAGGTGTAACATTATTCTATTTAAAAGGAGGTGAGTTTTAATTTATAATTTCAGTCTTTAAGTAAAGAAGTCTTGTTTAACTCAGTGACTGAAGAAAGTAAAAGGACAAGCTTTACAAATGACATTAAAAATGTAACAGCATGGATTTTTTTAAAAAATTGCATATACTGATATCTTGAAACTTAAGAACATTTTTTATGGTGGCCATTGTTGATACTGTACTAGATATGTTTTAAAACAAAACAGAATAAACCTACTGCTAGACTATTCTCCCTAAAAAAAAAAAAAAAAAAAATTAGAACAAGGAAAGTAGGTGTGAAAACGGGTAGAATTTCCTGCTCTATTCCTAATCACAGGATTCTGAAACATAATACATTCCATAGTCAGTTATCTTTTGCATCTTATTGGGTCTGGTGATTGCCTAGCTGATGTCAAGCAGGTGAGTTTGATTGCTTTTCTGTTTGTCCCACTGTACATAACTCTATCTTATGGCATCAAGAGATTAAAGTAACAGAAAGACCAGCATAAAAGGAGCTCAGAGAAGCTGGATTTGGAAAGCGGGCAGCAGTGGTTTGAACAAGACCCTTAGCAGTGCTCGTGAGAAAGGTAAGACACCTCTAAAGTCTGATGACAGACAATTGAATTTACTCAGAATTGTATGCAGTTAAAAATAATTTTCAATTACCGAATACCCTTAAATGCTGGCCGTATTAAACTAGAGTAAGGACCCCACTGATGGGATTAGTCACTTGATAATTGGCTAATTCCTATGTCATTGTATCTGACAGCTCAATGTGGACCTATGGAAAACATTTAGAATACACCCATTTTACAGAAAACAAGACTCAGGGTAAAAGAAGGTGAAAATATGTGTCATGTAACTTCCACGCAGCACATTTGAGGTCATGATGCTCTGGCTCCTCCCACATTCCCACTCACATTTATCGTTGTGTTTTTTTCTCACACCTCCTCTGGTTGATGGAAGAAGTCATACATTGACCAAATATTTTGGCTGGAAAAAGGCACATGGAATCCAGAAGGATCATCCAGTTGAGAGGTCAACAAAATAATCCGTGGCAACCTTCCAAAATTCCACCAAAAAAGTTGGAATATTTAAATTTATACCACATAGAGGTACTTTGGAGGACATGAACTCAGATCAGGGCTGTCAGATGGCTCTATGCTTTATAATGCTGTGAAGTTCTTTTTTTTTTCATTTTTTAAAATTTATTTTATTGAAGTATAGTTGATTTACAATGTATTAATTTTGGCTGTACAGCAAAGTGATTATATATACATATATATTTTTCATATTCTTTTCCATTATGGCTTATTACAGGATATTCAGTATAGTTCCCCATGCTATACAGTAGGACTTTGGGTTTTTTTGTGGTTATTATTATTATTTTTTTAATGAATTTTATTGGAGTATAGTTGATTCTGTTTGGAATTAGGTGCTACAGTTGAAAAAAAAATGATTGCAGCTAATCTCACTACATTTTTATTTGAATAATGCACAGAAATTTTGAACAACTCTAAAATTTAGGGGCACACAGTTGTAAATGCAGTGAACTAAGCCATGCTGGTTTTCATTAGACTTCCATTTAATTTTCTAATTAATCTCAGAAAACATTAATTAATTTTGTCTTTTCCACAGTTGGCCTGGCACCCTTGGGCCTGAAACACCACAAATATTGCTGGCCTGGAGCGGTAGTAATCAACATTTCTAATTCGTTTGAGCAATCCAGTGGCTTTTTCCTTACTTCTTTCTCTGATAGGTACTTTAACAATCATTTAACCCCTTGGTTTTAGACTTTCTATGAAAGCATAAATGAAAGAAAGAATAGACATCTCAGGTCAAAGTGAAATAACAGGACAAATGTCATGCAAACAAGTTTTTACGTTGAGACAGAGTTGAAGTCTCTGCTGGAGAAATACTTGTCTCCGTTTCGGAAGTGTCACAAGCTAACACCGTTTTGAGGGTTGCATTATCCCATCGTCTGCCAAGATATTCACCAGGATCGCCTGCCTGACGCATCAAAAAAACTTTTATAATGTTAACTCACAATGAAATTTACACACAGAAAAATAGACACCCTTAAAAGCCCAAAGCACTAGAGTTGGTAGTTCTTTTACATTTTGCCAGCAAAAAACCACGTATTTTATAGTTTTATTCCTTTTGACAAAAAATAACAGAGCAAAGGCAATTTCAATGTGCAGTTGAGCCCAGTTTTGGAAACAAGGAGAGGATGTGAGGTAACGACTACAGTACAGGGACAAGTGACTTAGAGAAGAGATAGTTGAGCAATAATGCAAATACAGCATTTAAAACAAATAATTTATCTCAGTGAACTATGAAGGACATTAGATTTTCTATACATCATACTGTGTATGTTGAAGGAGTTGTCACACTGTTCTATTTTAAATTTAAAATGCCTTTTAAGATTTTACTGAGAAATACAGTATACCTATAAAATGTTTATACTATACACCTATTTAAAAATAATAATAAAATTAACGTCCTTGTACTTGCAACCAAGATTAGGAAACAAAGCATTATCTGCCCTAAGAAGTTCCCTCTGTGCTATCATCAATATTACTAATATTATGATTATCCCTCTTCCTCATAAGGATAATCATAATATTATCCTGATTTGAGGTTTTACTGCTATATCTCCTTGTGTGACTATGGTACTATTTACTTGGCCATTGTTATTACTTAGGTTATTTGGGTCGGTTCCAGTATTTACCATTACGAACAATGTTGCTATGGGCATTCTTTTAAATGTGTCTTGATTCAGCTGTTTCTTCCAGCTATAGACTTAGGACTGGACTTGGGGGATTAAAAGGTATGCACATGTTCAGTTTTTAAATGGTCATGCCTGAGTTTTTCAAAAAACGTTGCAACATGTTGAGTTTATTTTTGTGTATGGTGTTAGGCAGTGTTCTAATTTCATTCTTTTACATGTAGCTGTCCAGTTTTCCCAGCACCACTTATTGAAGAGGCTGTCTTTTCTCCACTGTATATTCTTGCCTCCTTTATCAAAGATAAGGTGACCATATGTGCATGGGTTTATCTCTGGCCTTTCTATCTTGTTCCATTGATCTATATTTCTGTTTTTGATTGGATTGTTTTTTTGATATTGAGTTGCATGAGCTGCTTGTAAATTTTGGAGGTTAATCCATTGTCAGTTGCTTCATTTGCAAATATTTTCTCCCATTCTGAGGGTTGCCTTTTCGTCTTCTTTATGGTTTCCTTTGCTGTGCAAAAGCTTTTAAGTTTCATTAGGTCCCATTTGGTTATTTTTGTTTTTATTTCCATTTCTCTAGGAGGTGGGTCAAAAAGGATCTTGCTGTGATTTATGTCATAGAGTGCTCTGCCTATGTTTTCCTCTAAGAGTTTTATAGTCTCTGTCCTTACATTTAGGTCTTTAATGGGCAGAAGACCTAAATAGACATTTCTCCAAAGAAGATATACAGATTGACAACAAACAAATGAAAGAATGCTCGACATCACTAATCATTAGAGAAATGCAAATCAAAGCTACAGTGAGGTATCACCTCACACCGGTCAGAATGACCATCATCAAAAAATCCACAAACAACAAATGCTGGAGAGGGTGTGGAGAAAAGGGAACCCTCTTGCACTGTTGGTGGGAATGTAAATTGATACAGCCACTATGGAGAACAGTATGGAAGTTCCTTAAAAATCTAAAAATAGAACTGCTGTACGACCCAGGAATCCCACTACTGGGCATATACCCTGAGAAAACCACAATTCAGAAAGAGTCATGTACCACAATGTTCACTGCAGCTCTATTTACAATAGCCAGGACATGGAAGCAACCTAAGTGTCCATCAACAGATGAATGGATAAAGAAGATGTGTCACATATATACAATGGAATATTACTCAGCCATAAAAAGAAATGAAACTGAGTTATTTGTAGTGATGTGGATGGACTTAGAGACTGTCATAGAGAGTGAAGTAAGTCAGAAAGAGAAAAACAAATACCACATGCTAACACATATATATGGAATCTAAAAAAAAAAAGAAAAAAAATGGTTCTGAAGAACCTAGGGGCAGGACAGGAATAAAGATGCAGACTTAAGAGAATGGACTTGAGGACACAGGGAGAGAGAAGGGTAAGCTGGGACGATGTGAGAGAGTGGCATGGACATATATACACTACCAAATGTAAAACAGACAGCTAGTGGGAAGCAGCCACATAGTACAGGGAGATCAGCTTGGTGCTTTGTGACCACCTAGAGGGGTGGGATAGTGAGGGTGGAAGGGAGATGCAAGAGGGAGGAGATATACGGATATATGTATACATATAGCTGATTCACTTTGTTATAAAACAGAAACTAACACACCATTGTAAAGCAATTTTACTCCAATAAAGATGTTAAAAAAAAATGTTGTACCGATTTACCCTCCCACAAACAGCAAAGGAAAGTTTCTGCTATTCCACATCCTAGTTAATGTTTGATATAAACTGATTTTTAAGAAGTTATTTCACAATTCAATGGGTAGGGAAAGGTCTCTCATTGTAGTTATAATTTGCATTTCCCTGATTCTAAATAAGATTGAGCATTTTTCCATATGAGCTTTTCATATATTTTCTGTGAAATGTCTTTTCATAGCTTTTTTGTCTTTCTATAAAAACTGGTTTGTTTGTTTTTATCTTATTGATAATTTTGGAAGTTCTTTACTTATTCTGAATACTAATCCTTTGTCAATTATCTGTTTTAGCAACATCCTTTCCCAGTTTATGGCTTGCCTTTTCTATTTCATTAGGGCCTTTTTATAAACAGAAGTTCTCAATATTAAATGATTTAAATTCATCAATTTTTATTACAGTTTGTATTTTGTATGACATAAATTTTTCTTGACTTGGAGGCCCTAAAGATTCTCCTATAATGTCTTCTTATGGTTTTTATTATGTGGCTTTTGCATTTAAGCTTTTAATCAACCTAAAATCGATTCTTACATGTGTTTTAAGGTAGGAATTCAATCTTATTTTCTCCGATATGGGTAACCTAATTGTGAGTTAACAAATGAGTTTGCCACAGTTATACAGATGCTGACAGAGACATTAGACTACTGGGTAATGGACAAAGAATAGTGTATTTGTTGCAGCCTTAGAGGTAGCCAGAATGTCATCATTTCTGTGCAGGTTCACTGGGCCACAGTTCCCAGTGGATGATGCAAAGAAGGCGGGGGATGCCTGCACACACAGTGAGCTGTTTTATAGGAGAGAGACCCCAAATTTAGGGAGCCCAAATCTTTTATAGTGGGCCATGAGCCTATCTGAACTTTGCCCAGAAAAAATTATATTTTTGCCTTTGTATTAAATTTATGATTTATTTGGATACAATTAATATTTTTACATATTTGTGAATGTTTCAGATTTCCTCATGTTATTGATTTCTAGTTTCATACCACTGTGGTTAGAAAAGATTCTTGGTATGATTTCAATTATTTTAAATTTACTAAGACTTGCTTTGTGGCCTAACATATAATGTAGCCTGGAGAATGTTTCATGTGTACTTGAGAAGAATGTGTATTCTGCTACTAACTATTGGACAGAATGTTCTGCCTGTGTCTGTTAGGTCCATTTTGTCTAAAGTATAGTTCAAGTCCAATATTTCCTTATTGACTTACTTTCAGGATGATCTATCCACTGTTAAAAGTGGAATATTGAAGACTCAAGGGTGTATTGTCCATTAGTCTGTCTTTGTCTTGGGTTACAATATTTGACTTAAAATCCATTTGATATAATGAAAGTATGGCTATCCTTGCTCTCTTTTGGTTTCCAGTTGCAAGGAAGATATTTTTCTATTCCTTCACTTTTGTTTTTTGCTGTTATTTATTTTTATTTATTTTTTTATTGGGGTATAGTTGCTTTGCAATGTTGTGTTAGTTTCTGCTGTACAAAGAAGTGAATTAGCTATATGTATACATATATCTCCTCTCTCTTGAACCTCCCTCCCACTCCCCGCCATCCCACCCATCTAGGTCACCACAGAGCACCGAGCTGAGCTACCTACACTATACAGCACGTCCCCACTAGCTATCTGTTTTACACATGGTAGTGTATATATGTCAATCTCAAGCTCCCAGTTCATCCCACCCCCATCCCCCCTTCCCTGGCCCATGTCCACACATCCATTCTCTATGTCTGTATCTCTATTCCTGCCCTGCAAATAGGTACATCTGTACCATTTTTCTAGATTCCACATATATATGTGTTAGTATATGATACTTGTCTTTCTCTTTCTAACTTACTTCACTCTGTATGACAGACTCTAGGTCCATCCACCTCACTACAAATAACTCAATTTCGTTTCTTTTTATGGCTGATTAATATTCCATTGTATATATGTACCACATCTTCTTTATCCATTCATCTGTTGATGGACATTTAGGTTGCTTCCATGTCCTGGCTAGTGTAAATAGTGCTGCAGTGAACATTGTGGTGCATGTGTCTTTTCGAATTATGGTGTTCTTAAAGCTAAAGTGAGTCTCTTACAGGCAGCATATAGTCGAGTCTTGTTTTTTTATGCATTAAGCTATTCTGTGCCTTTTTATTGGAGAATTTAATCTGCATACATTTAAAGTAATTATTTATAGGTAGGGAATTTCTATCGTCATCTTGCTAATTGTTTTCTGGATATTTTGGAGTTTATTTTCTCCTTTCTTCCTCTCTTACTGTCTTCCTTTGTAAATTGATGATTTTCTGTAATATACTATGATTTCCAGTAGCAATGGTAAGTGCCTACTGTGAGCACACTGTCGGCTACAGGAACCCTGGCTGTTGGATGCTGTGTCTCACCAAGGGCACGTGGCATTGGAGGCTGGTGTCAAGAGTCAAGCCAAGGGTGTGCAGGTGCACAGCTAAAGGAACTAGCTGTAAGTGAGCTTCTGGGTGCCAGCTGGTGATAGGAGACAGGGCCAGACCCAGGCCCATAAGCAGCCCAAGAGCTCCGGCAGTGGTCGTGCACTCCTGTAGCTCCGTAGTCTTCCTGCGTATACATGGAGGCCCGTGACAGGTGTCAGGCCAGTGGTGTGCAGGTGCACAGCTGGGGAGGCTAGCCCCAAATGTGCATACATAGATGGGGCAGCTGCAGAGGTCTAGGCTGGTTTCTTGCACTAGCACAACACCACCGGCCAGGGATGGCTGCTGCTGAGGTGTCAGCCCTGGCAGAGGCAGGAGGGAGGGAGGGAACAGGGAGACACTCAGGAGGTCGGAGTCTTCGCATGCAAATTCCTGTGGAGTGAAATCTGCAGGGGGTCCACAGTGGCTGTGCTAGTGATTGGAGTCTTCTGAGGCAAAGGATGTTGGAATCACTATGTTCCTGGAAGAAAGCTGTGTAGTTCGCCATGGGGCAGGTTGCAGTGATATCACATTGATCTGATAAGGGTGATTAATGGGAAACTATTCTCCTGGAGTCAATATGAAGATGGTATTCTAATTCTCATAGAGTAAAGGGAATTGCAGCCTAGAATGGGTGACACCCCTCCCATTTTTACCCTTGCTCACATGCTGCCATCTTGCCTCCCCAGAATCTCTACTGGGTCACTCTTAACTTGGATGTTTGGGGTTCAAACGTGTGCCCCCTGAATTTGAGAAAATTGCAAAATGCAATCCTGGGTTGGAGTGCTAAGAATTTTGGAGGGTATATTGGCTAATCTGGAAGGTTGAGGAGGAGACTATTAAGAAAGTAGTCAGGACTAGACGGAATGGCAAGAAAGCCTTTACCTGGGAGGTATAGGAAGGCCAAATGTATAGGAAGTACAGGAGGTATAGTGTGAGAGCCGCTGCAATGGTGGAGAGAATTTCAGTTATCTGCAGGTGGACTCTCTAGGTCTAGAATAGGGCTGGACTCTCAGTACCAGTATGTGGGCAGGATGCCCAAATTTCTATCCTTCCTATTGCACTGGCAAAACTTCAGAGTTCAAGCCTGGAGCCTGGACCCTGGAGGGAAATAGCCTCCTCTTGCTTCCCATATACACTGTTTCCTTGTGTCTCTCCCTTACTATATTCTAATTTAAAAGTAAGGACTGGCTTTTGTTCACAATCATCATTGACTAGCTTCTAGTACATAAAATATTTTATTGGAAACCAAGAAATATTGAATCCACTCCTTTTTAAGAACAACTGGACATAAAACAGGAATATGAGAAGAATGCAGATTTATTTGACTGAGAGATTTCTGAGGGCTCAGCTGAATTAGCAAAGAATGATGGCTTTTTAGGTTTGATGGCTTACCCCATCTCTAAACTTTTGAGGTTGTACTTAAAAGTAAAAATGTACTTTTTCTTAGCTATTTTGATGTTATTTTTAAAAATAGAATTAAAGAATTATATACTCATCAAGTAACCATTCAGCTTGAAATTTTGCATTCAAGTGGTTTTCGTATGTTATTCAGCAAAATCAGTGAGTATGTTTGGAGTGAGTAGGAAGCTAGTTCCTGGGCATGGGGTAGCGAAGGGAGAGGTTACAAAGAGGAACAGGTATGGTTCTCTGCATAGAAAGAACATCCTAATGAGGTTTGGACAGCTTTATTCAGTTTTATAAGGCCACTTGCTGGCATCATTGTAACCACATGCTTTAGCCACACCTGGTTTCCCTACCTGGCTCAGTTTGTATAGGACACACCCCTGTGTAATCCGCTTTGCTTAATATTTTCCCCAGATAGGGAAAGAGAGGAAGAATAACTCTTTCTACTATGTATGGACTGCGTTGTGAAATGCCCCAGGCATTGAGCCATAAAGAAGTTTCGGAGGACTTTCTAAGATGCTTAGAAAGAAAAGCAGCTCTGAGATAAGGGACGATCCCAGCTCGGAACATGAGAGGGAGCCTCCTCTTGGCTTGCTTTTTCTCCCCTTCTCTACATCCTTCCTCATGTGTCTATTTGGTTAATCCGCAAAAAGGGCACTTCACCTATCAGATGGTTTTTAAGGATCTGACACTACTGAAATGATGTCAGTAGAGATTTATTTGAAATTATAATACTATTCAGAACACATAGAGTATGTCAAATACTAGCTTGTCCAAAATGTATAAAACGGACTTAGAATCTATTTTTTTTTTCCTCCAGAAGCTTAGCTCTTTCATGAAGTCATGAATATTTAGTTTCCATGTGGGAGATTCACACCATTACATGGAAAATAGATTCCTCTTAGGAGATCCTGGCTCAAGTATTCAAAGGGCTTTCAGGCTTTGGAGGTGAAAGAGACACAGTTTTGCTTGCCATTGACATAGTGTACAGTCGGCCAGTTATCTTCTTCTTTCAGTCCTACACAGTAAGAGGCATTTCACTGTCAAGCAGTGAACCTCTATTAGGGCAGCCTTCACAGAAAAAGTGGTAGAGACACAGCCTGACAACATCTGCCGATGACATCTTCTCAGGGATCCTTTCTCCCTCCCTATTTTTTTTTTTTTTAAGAAATAGAGTAAAATTATTTTGTGCAATCAAAGGTGACCTCTTCCTCATATTTATTTGATATGTTTCATGCAAGAATGATAGCTAGAGACATTAAAGTCTACTATTGAGCATTGGGAAAGTGAGCCAGGGAATTCTGATTTGTTTCTTGTCTCCACAATTTATTTTCTGTGCTAAATAAATTTGAGCAAATCACCTAATCTCTCTGTGTCTGAGTTTCTACAGGAATAACATGAGGGAAGCAGTATTCATTTGACTTTCACCTTTGGAAAACTGGGTAGGAAATGTACACAGTACATGAGAGTGCATGTGTGTGAGTACATGTATGTGTATAAATGAGTGTGTGATTATGTGCTTTTTGGGGGGGAGCAAGGAAGTGAAAGTGACACCTAAATCTTATGTCAGTATGCAACGATGTATATGATTATTATTTTATTATACTATTGGGTGGTTTATGCCATTTGATGTAGACAGTACATTTTCTTAATTTAAACTAAGTTAGGGAGCCTTTACTTGCCTTAGAATGTTCATGTTTGAAAGTTTTAAAGCAATTGGACAAAAAAGGTTTATTCATTGATACTACATTTTGTCAATACTTAAAGCCCTTTACATTTTTGTAAAATTTATATATTTTAATTCTGGAATCAATTACACTTGTAGAATTGTAAGTAAAATATCTTACTTTACTGTCCATGGTTGCCATTATTTAATATGTAAGGAAGCAGAGGGCTCTTGAGATTCTGTGATTTAATCGAGGAAGCAGTGTCAGAGCTGAGACTGGGAAGCAACAGAGTTGGTGACAATGTTTGGAGAAAACCTATTTCCTATTTTTTGCTCTATTCAGGAATTATTTGCTTTATCCTCATTTGTTATGGTCAACAGCTAGGAAATGTGTCTAGTCTCCCCCAAAATTTCACTTCTCCAGACTAAGCTTTCCTGCTTCCTTAGACTAAAGGTGTATAGATGTCTGATTTTTCATTTTTTTCCTCTAAGATTCCTCTGTGGAATCTGTAGCTTCCTGGGGTGGGCTGCAGAGAGCTGCCATTTTTAACGTCAAAAATAAAATGTTGCATTTTGATGTAATTTCCACCTAAAATAAGAGAAATCACTGAGACAGTCTACGAGTGGTCACCCTGAGAGTCCACAGGATGGCAGGTGTCCTGCCACAAATAACTGGATGATCAGAAGATTAGAGCATAGATTCTGGAGGAAAAGCCATCATCCAAATTTTGGGAGGACCCATGGAAATCATCATTAAATCCCGGTTCCTTAGAAGCATCATATGCTTAAAATCTATGTTGACATAACTGCTTTAATTATTAGTTTTAATAATAATATGAAATTTCTAAACATGTGGATATTAGTTTTCTAGGGCTGCCATAGCAAAGTACCTCAGCCCTAATGACTTGAAAAACAGAAATTCATTGTCTGGTGGTTCTGGAGGCTAGAAGTCCAAGATCAAGGTTTTGGCAGAGCTGCTTAGTTCTGAGGGCTGAGAGGAGAGGATCTGTTCCAGACTTCCTGTGTCTCCTCACATCATCTTCTCTGTATGCATGTCTGTCTCCACCAACATTTTCTCCTGTTTCTAAGGACGCCAGCCATTTTAGATTAGGGCCAACCCTAATGACCTCATTGTAACTTTATTACCTCTGTAAATACCCTATCTTTAAATAAGTTCACATCCTGAGATACTGGATGTTAAGATTCCAGCATATCTTTTGCAGGGCAACACAATTAAACCCATAATATTGTGTTTTTTCCTTACTTCCTTTCTCCAAAGTGTTAAATATGACAGGTCTTCCCTACGGCAAGGGACTAATGATAAAAAGTGACATCATAGAGAGAGTCTGGAGTCCATGAGGGAGGAAAGAGGAGAGGAGGGCCACCTGGAATTGCTGTGTTGGTTGAGATGTTCAGAGAATCAGCCATTCTCTCCAGTGTGTCAGAGAATCAGGCAGGGGTTTGGAGAGTCTTACCCCCACAGAACACACACTGTTTTATATCTGACGGCTGAAGAGGGGGCCCTTTGAGTTGGGCACCGTAACCAACACCCCTGTCTCCATCTGGGAAAAGGATTCAGTCCTCACCCAGTGATCAGAGAGCAGGGACAGAGGGAATTTGCCCATGTGCTCTGTTGGTGCTGAGTATATACAAAGTGGACTCTCCCCTTGTTTAAGGAAAAGCACAGAAGTGGGGATAACACAAAGAAAGTTCTACCCTTGTTCAAGGAAGTATAGGGATTAATATAAAATGAGGATGAGAAATGGAACAAGAACAAGTTAAATGATTGTTAATATTTAGGTAGTAGGAGAAAAGATAAGGCTCGATGAGGAAACAAGAAATCTTAAGAGGCAAAAATGGTGCAATTAAACAGAGGAGACCTGTTAAATAAATATAACATAAATGTCCATTATCCATTCTATGTAAACTTTTAGTGATATAAGATAAGAGACTACCATTAGTGAGTAATATATTAGCATTATTACTCATTAACGTTTTCATTATTATAATGTCTGTTTACTGTACCGTGTTCTTACTGATTAATCACATCAGACCAGGTTATTCTGTGGTGGTAAACAACCTGCACTTCTTCTTCCTGCTTTAAAACAATGACATTTCATTTCTTGCTCACAGTACGCTTGGGGACTCTGCTCCAGGTCTCCTAGCTCTGGACTCTAGGTGATGAAGCGACAACCTTCTCAATTGGCAGAGTCCAGCAATGTGTTTCATCTGCACTTCAATGCCCTGGCCCCCAAGTGCCTTACAATGTCCCATCTGCTCACCACTCACCTATCACATGGCCCCACCCAACACTATTGGGACCAAAAGGGCATAAAGCACTCACTCCCTCCTGAAAGGAGCCAACCCAATAGCTCCACCTAGTTTAGTGCATGGAGCTAAACATCCACCCTCTGGGAGTTTTTTCCATCTCAGTTCCTCCCTGGCCATCTCTGAAAAGGGCGTAGGAGAATCTGTTCTCCTTGGAGCTGAACTGCTTTCTCAGAGGGGTTCCCATCCAAAGAACGGTGGGAGATCGTGGGCTATTTTATGTCTTGACTAAATCACAGTTTTTAAGGTCAGACTTAGGATTTCTTTGGACTTAACTTCCTTAAAATATAATGGACTTGTTATGTGATACTTTGATTCCAATGACTCCACATCATAGCTACACCCATAGTTCTTCTCTAGACACATTTAATGATCTGCTGTTCTCTTTCCTTTATATGATGCTGTCATTCTCTACCTAACTGTTGGAACCATGAACCTATCCTTCAGAACCACACGTGAATCTTTTTTTTTCTCCCCCTCTGGAACGTTTTGTCCAATTGATCAGATTTACTGGGTATCGAAGCCCAATAGCGTCTACACTCTGAAACACCTTAAGACCTTCAGGTTTTTTAACGAAAGGATGTGGAAGTCGTGCCCTTGATTTTTTTCTTGCTGCAAGTCTAAGTTCTAATAGACCCTCTTGCTCAAGGCCTCTTCAGTTTTATCTTCTACCCTGGGCACAGAGAGCAACTTTCCCTTTTACCCCTGCAAACCTTGCTTTCCTGGTATCTATTCATTCCCGTGCAGCCCTGGTTTCAAATTGACCAGTTCTTCTGTGAATTCATCTCTTTCTTGTGAAAACCTGTTTAATGCAGCTGATACTAACCACACATGCTGCTGGCGCCCCACTGTCCAGCCTCCTCCCTGAGAGCTGGAATCCATTGTCACATACCTCCCTTCCAAGATAGTAGAGGCACCAGTTTCACCAACTGCTTTCCATTGGTAATATGCATTGCCTTCTTCCAGCCTCCACCAGGTCCCTTTGCTAAACAGCACCAATAACGACCAAACTTCATCTGTGACAGATATAGTACTAAACATTTCCCTTATGTTATTCTATTTAATGCTTATCAGCTTCTTTGTGATATCACCATTGCTTAACCATTAAAGAAATCAGCACTTAGTTTAAGTAAGTCATCTAAGGTTACACACTAGTGAGCCTGCCAGCACAGCGTAATATTCTTTTATTTGAATAAACCATGATTTCCTTTTTCCTTCGTGGGCGGCCATTTGAGTTTCTCTAATTTTTTTTGTAGACAGTAGACATTCATATGCACCTGAGAGTTTTTCTAAGGCAAAAAATGAAAAGCAACATCACTAGGTTATACAGTACCTATTCTACATGGTGAAGTATTATGTAACTGTTGGAATGAGGAATAGGTCTGTACAGTGTTATAACCACAGGTGAAAAAGGCAAGATAGAAAAAAGTGTGTAGTATGCTACTGTTCATCTAAGAAGCGTAAAGGGTATGAATACAAACACACATAAAAGGAGTATGAATACATATACACACAATACACTGCAATGTGTATTTATACATACATACATTTCATATATATTGCATATATAAGTAAAGTTTGCTTATAGTAAATATTATTTATTTATATATTAAAAAGATATAAATAAAATATCAGGATAAACTAAATTATTTTTAAAATTTCCTTTCCTAAAAGGAGAAGGAGGAGAGAGCAGTGGGGAGGGTTGAGGAAGAGAAGCTGAAATTGATGTCTGTGTACAGTATAAGGTAGGGATATACTTCATTTTTTTTCTCCATGTGTGTAACCAGTTGTCCCAGAAGTATGCATCCTTATCCAACTGATTTACCATGTCATATATCAGGTTTGCATATATTGTGAGTCTGTTTCTGAGTATTATGGCTTTTTTCTCTATTACACTGTGTTTATCCCTGCACCAACATTATTCTATTCCAACTGCTATAAAATATGGCTTTATTAAATAGATCTTGTTATTTGGTAGGGCAAGTCCCCTAACTTAGTCTTCCTTAAAGTTGTTTTTGATGTTTCTCTGACCATTGTGCCCCCATAAAAATCTCTCGGTATTTGAATTTTCTTTTCATCTGTGTCTAATGTGCTGTTTAACTCACCCATTAAGTGTTTAAATGTAATGACAATTTTTTTTTATTCATAGAAGTTTTCTTTGGTTCCTTTTCAAATACATTTAATTTTTAATACTGCATTCCTCTCTCAAGTTTTGAGACTATCTTAATTTTCTTTCCTTCATTATTTTAAACATAATTATTTTAGAATTTATGTCTGATCATTCCATTATCTGAACTTCTTGAGAGGGGGGCATCTGTATTGCTTAGTTCTGTTAAAATCTGAGATGGATTTCCATGTCAAGTTCTCAGTTTAGGGTTTTCTGGACCTTCAATGCAATGTAAATTCAAACCCCAAATCCAAGGGAAGGTAGTATTGCGGTTATGAATCTTCAGAGAACAATTTTATTTCCAGGCAAAGTCCAAACCATGACAAGCCTCAGTCATTCCCTTATCTTATTGGATGATGGACTGTTTTTTCTAATGTACCTTTATGCTAAAGGTAAACTCAGACCCAATTTTAAGTTACTATCTTAGCTTCATCTCCTCACTTTGTCTTCTTCACTTTGTAGGCGTTAGAAACATACCTTGCTGGGTTACACGGACAAGCAAATGCTCTGATAACTGTTAAAGCATCAGTACTCACCATGTAGATTGTCAGCTTCTTTATTTTCAGAGTCTGTGGATTTTTCTTCCTTTCTTGTAATGTCAGCTATATATTTAAGATGATATGTCATATTTTATTTAATATGCTTAGATCTATGTAGTCATATGGTGAACAGTTATCCTTTAAAAACTCATAACCAAATCAAAGTGTGTATACTGCTTTAAGGAATAAATCCCAGCTATGTCTAAAAGTGGGACCTGGTGTTCCTGGGAAACTGCCCTTCCCTTTACCAATGTCAGATGAAATACCTAGGAAAGTGTTAGAGTTGTTTGGATAAGATTTTGTACTCGGAAAGTGGGCAGAGTTATAATGGAAAGACTATCTAAGCGGCTGGGAAAATTCAAGATAGCATGAAGACCCAGTAAGTTCACCCAAAGGAGATTCTCATGCCTGGTGAATCCCTACTCAACAGCAGGTGTATCATCCACATCCAAGTGTGTCTGTGGGGAATGTATGTAGAGTTGGGAAACTGTGTGTATATATATATATACCATATATATACCATATAGATATACCATATATATACACCATATATATATACCATACAGATATACCATATATATACCATATATATATACCATATAGATATACCATATATATATACCATATATATACACCATACCCAACGTTTTCTTTATCATTGGTAATATTAACAGAATTTCACATTCAAAACATACCAAATTCCTCATAAGGATGGAGGAAGGAATTACGGATCCATTTGCAAGTAGAATAAGATTTATAGAAACAAAACCCAGGATGGCTGTCCCAGAGAGGGGCAGAGCCAGGATGGAGCTGCAGGCCACCTTGCAGCATTCAGGGGCCAGGTCTTCTGAGGAGCGACTCGACAAAGGCCGGGTTATGACTGCACACTAGTAAGAAGCAGTTGACTGTTTTGTTTCTCCCACTAGATAACCATTTAAATGAATTTCACTTGTGATACTGACATAGTCTACTTTATAATTAGCTTAACATAACCTAAATCTTAAACAAACAAAGCATCTTATAGAACCTTTAGCATCTCACAGCCACTTGGAAGAAATTCTTCTTAGCACTTACCAAAACCTTCTCACAGAGAGCTTCTAGAAAATTGTTGTGTCTCCAAAAAGCTCAATCCAATTTAAAATGTTCGTATTACTGACTTATTCTACATTTTACACCTACATGTAGCTTTACCATTATTTATGCAAATTCATCTTCGTGTTCCTTCATCTTAATTTTCTCTAAACAGGAAATAAACTGTTTCCTTCTTTATAACACTGCCTTGCTAAGTTATTTTTAAACTTTATTGTTGACATCTTCCCTTTTCCCATATCAGTAACAACTCTGCACTCTTTGCCCCAGCAATTTTACTTTCAGGCATTAAAATGTTCATCATAGACATTATTTACAAAGGATATCATCATCGTCATTGAATCTGTTGATTAATTAAATTAAAATTGGCTTATGTTAAATACATCATGATACATGTAAACAGTGCAGTGGCTGGTTATACTGAGGCCTGATGACACATGACAAATTAAAACAATAAAAAATTTTATTATTATTCTTATCATCCAAATAATTGTTTTACCAAAATAAAGAACTCACTGATGTACTTCTGTTATCATTAAAAACTATCTGCTTCTTCTCTCTTCTACTTTCCTTTATCTTCCTCTATATTAATTGTCTAAAGACCCTTCCTAGGTCAAAAAATCTTATTAAAAACAAACAACAAGTATACACAAGACAAGTGTATTAAGGAAGGAATTAGCCATGGTCCCCTAACTTGCAGACTCTGTAACTCAAGCACCTGCTCTCCTGTTGGCTTCAACAGTATCAGTGCGGGGCTTCAGAACACCCTGAGTTTCAGAACGTCAGCAAATGATGCCATGGTTGCGGGAAATATCATCCCTAGCACGGGCTCTCTTTCGCTTGAAATGGCAGTAAACTTTTTTTTTTTCCCCAACCCAAAATCTCATTAAGCATGACCTCTAATACCAACTTAAAAAGCAAAACAAAAACTAAAGGCAAACCTGTCCCATGTTCTCTTTCCTTCCCTGGTGTTTGCGTCTCAAATCTTACTTATGTTTCAGTATTTTATGCATTTTCTTTTTCCCTCCGTTTTTCATTACATGTTTTTTCCAAAGCTGAACTCCTCCACAACTTTGATTTTCTGTTGCCCTTTGATTTATGTGTCTCATTCCCCCTGTTCTCAGAGTTTTTGAGAAAAATAAGTCATGATGAAGCTCCTTTCAAACCATATAATGGTAGCAAAAGCAGGTTTAGAATAATTAAAAAATCATTATCAATTTGCTGCCCCGTCCCATTCCTATTCTTTCAGTTTTGAGGATTTCCTCATGCTTCTCGGACTCCTTACATTTACCCAGATTGAAATGGGAGTGAAAGCCTTCTCCAGTTTTCTCTCTCCTTTCCTCTGGCACTAGGCTCCTGCCTGCCTCTTCATGCATTTTTCATCTTCCATTAATATTTATTGCGCATCACAAGATAGGAGGTACCGGGTAGCAGGAAGGACCACACGAAGCCACTTCAGCCACTGATGCCGCAGAAAACATCTCAGCAGCCCTCGGCTTCTGCGATACCTTCTCTCCCTGAGTGGAATCCCCTTCCAGCACTCATTAAATCTTAAGAAAAGCTTCATCGCCTTTCCTGTGCTTTCCACCTTTCCTTGGACTGTTTGTTTGTTTATTTATTCTTTTTTGCCATGAGCAACATGAATTGGTTAAAAATCGAAGCATGAAACCAGAAAATAATTTATCCATGGTTGCTACAAATAATACCCTGCTTCACAACCTTGGCCCAGGACTACCACGTACCAGTGGAAAGGAAATTGATTTGTGCTGGAGTCCTTCTTACTCCAATCTCCAGATTAGTGTTATACTGTTCTTTATTAAAATGTTCTTTTGGTGTCTCCCTGTCCTCCTAATATGCCATAGCTGAAAACTCATATAGAGCCATGCTGGGGAACAGTACACCAAAATCCCAGTCCCCCGACCAAAGAAGGCACTGCCTTGGCCTCTGGATGCAGGGAGAACATCTTCAAATTCTCAAGCATCCTTTGTGGGCTCACTACAGGGACTGGGGTCTGTTTTCATTGTGCCCCTAATGCATTCAGAGCACAGCAACTGGGTGATGACAGATACCAGTCTTGCTAGCTAAGCTGTAGCAGACATTCACGGGGGGGAAAAGACAGAAGGGAGAGATTTGGCCCTCTCCACCCCACGATGTTTTTTTCTTGCTTTCCTGTGTGGTCAGTGTAAGTCTCTATGCCAGGTGCTATTTTTAGGAAGCCTCATTAAACTGTCAGCAAGAGTCCCAAGAGGAATAACCAGCATCTTAGTAAACAACATCTCATAGTAGTTTTATTTCTTTCTTTACTACTTTTAAAAAATGCAGATGAATCCATATTTGGAAAATTCTCTCATTTCTACACCCCCTGATAGGTGATAATCACATTATATTTACTAGCAGGTAAGAGATAAGATTTTGAGTTCAACATAGGTGCTACCCTTTCATACACGTTGTCTGTGGTCTGATTTGAACATTTTGATATTTAAATATCAGGTGAGGAGGTAATTTAAAGAAAACTTCATTGTTTGGTTTTATTAAATGTACCATGGGTGGAAATTTTAGTTTTTAATTTTTTTCACTTTATTTTAGTATAAGAAGGAAAAGAGATTGAATCAACAGAAATTTAGAGAAAATTAAGATGAAGGAACACGAAGATGAATTTGCATAAATAATGGTAAAGCTACATGTAGATGTAAAATGTAGAATAAGTCAGTAATACAAACATTTTAAATTGGATTGAGCTTTTTGGAAACGCTCAATAATTTTCTAGAAGCTCTCTGTGAGAAGGTTTTGTAAGTGCTAAAAAGAATTTGTTCCAAGTGGTTCTAAGATGCTAGAGGTTCTATAAGACACTTTGTTTAAGATTTAGGTTATGTTACAGCTAATTATAAAATAGACCATGTCAGTATCACAAGTGGAATTCATTTAAATGATTATCTGGTGGGAGAAACAAATATAAATGATGGGAAATGATGGGAAATAATTGGTTTGATTTCTTTTTTCTACTTTTTAACAAGTTGAGGTTTTGTTTATACGTGACCTTGATTTCTCTAGAGAGTGAATTAGAAACATATGGAAAAATTAATCCAAAGAAGCAATACAAACCAATACTGTGAGAAGAAATTACAATATTAGTGAACACAGAAAAAGAAAAGGGAGTCTGGGACTTATAGTACGTTTCAAACTGAATATCCTTCTAGAATCAGTTTTAATGATAGGTAAATCATCACATAGAAAAATTACCTAATATATCCAAAAAACATTTAGGTTCATCACATAGTATCTTATTTATGATATTAACATAGATGAATTAGGACTTAGATAAAGTAATTGAATGACTCCACTTTCTACAAAAAGCTCTTCTGGGGGACTCAGTGAAATTATAAGAGCAATACTAGTGGAAAAGACAGTAGAAAGTAGAGTTGAAATAGGAATGCATGGAGAATACAGTTAATTTTCTTCTCTGCATATATTTCTCCTTGACAAGTTGACTATATATTTTTTGAAGTTTATACTATATATATTGATTTTTTTTTCACTTTTTCATGCAAGGTTTAATTGGGCTTTAAGCTGTGGAATTCGTTTTGTAAACCTTTCAAATAATTAATCAGGAAATAGAGAGCTGGGGAATAAGCCAGTTATTTTTCCATTCGTTTCGAATTTGCAGGAAGCAAATTCTTCAAACTCATGATCCTGGGTTTCAAACTTGCTCCTGAGCTGTGATCGCTGGATGGAATTTGTATGATCCACTCAACATAACTGCTTAGTTCCCTGGTAACAAAGTGATGAATATTGATACCATCTCTTGTCCCAGCCTCCATCCCCGGCAGGCTCTGTGATGTGTGTGTTCTCAGTTAGTTTCCACAGCAGTTTGAGGAGAGAAATATAATTATTATTCCAATTTTACAGATGAGGAGATGGAAGCTTAGGATGGCTACGTAACGTTGGAAATCACATATCTGGGGAGTGGAGAGCTGGGCTTTACAGCCACGGAGTCTATTCCAGACCTCACATGCTCAACCTCAAGTCTTTGTGGTGCATTCATCTCATGACTGATGTGGGTTCAAGTGCAGCTTGGTGCTCTGGAGCTGAACAGACGTAAATGGCCTGCCTGGGGACCAAACCCACAACCTTGGCATGATTAACGCAGGGCTAACAAACTAACTCGACAGCAGAAGCAAATTATCCTGCATCCTTTAGTATGATTTGATGGTTTTTTTCAGGTCAGGCTATGAAAATCAAGAAGGGACATCTATTAAAACATACGCGCATCTGGTCACTTTAATCCTTTTTCTAGATCATTCTAAAGACTTAGATTTAGGTATGTATACAAGTTGGCATGCGATATACTTGTGTTTGTACGCAAGTGGGAATGTATGTGAATACATGCGAAGATAAACAACCCTAGATACAAAATGTGAACCTCATCAGGATTCCGCGTTGATGCACGTGCATCTATTTGTGTTCTCACATAATTAATGTCTGTGAATGTGCAGTGTGTGTGTATGTACGTGTGTAATGACCAAAGTCTCACCGATCTTGCATTTCAGTGATCCTCCAGGATTTTCTAATAACAACTATTATCACTGAAAGCAATGACAGGAAGACTGGATACTTTTGAATGAGAAATTCGCTTTTATACATTTAAAATAAAAACACAGTGTACCTTTCATTTTGCAATCAGATGTGGGGAAATCTGAAGTCCTGGTCTCCTTTCTTCTTTAGGGAGGGTAAGAGTTTCTGCATAAAGTTTAAAGGACACTATCCCCATGGAGTAAAACTATAAAGAAGGTATTGTTTGTCGCTAATGAGGCACAATGGTTTTATTTACGTTTCAGTCAAATTGAAACAGGAACCCAAGAGGGTGTCAGAAACAGCTAATACCGGAAGGGGAGGGGGCGAAACAGCTGAGACTAGAGATCCTTCAGGATCTGTAATTTTTGTCACTGATGCTAACAGAAATGGAGACAGTGGTGTGTCAAGGAGGGAAGGGTAAAAGTCATGGCGACTACTGCCTGAAAAAGAATTGCTTTCTCATAGCCAAGGATTTCTGAATCCAAGTTAGAAAGGAAAAAAAAAAAAAAAATTAAAACGCGCTTGCCATGTGCTTAGTACCATTTGCCTTGACAGGAAAAACAACAGCATTTTGCCTCCGCAGCTTATTCCTCATCAGTGAACTCCTTCCCCAAACAAGACACTGCACATCAGCCATTTGGGATCCCTTCCATCCGTGTTGTAATGAGCTCTCTGTGCAGTTTGTACTCACTGCACAGTGTACGGAAGCCAAGAGCAAGGAGTTGGTAATCTGGGCACCCACAGTTGTGATGAGGCATCTTCAGTGTAATCGTCCAAATCAAATATTTGGCTGTGCTTCTTTCAGATGCGATATCTCATATTGTCACTGTGGTACTGGCAGGGGAGCTGAGCCCGCCTGGGGGAGAGGCACCCGAGGGGGATGGGGGCAGGGAGGAAAGAGTCCTCCGCCGGCACCATCTTCCTGCAGTATCTCCTGCCCTTTGTCGTTCTGGGTCTCATCTGAAGCTGCGGCACCTCTTGGACAAGGGCCAAAGGGCATGAAATGAACGACGAATAGCAGAAAAGCACACCTCTCTGAGGTCACATTTTCCTTTAGCAGCAAAGATTTAATTAAATTAATTAATTAATTAATTTGGCCACACCATGCGGCTCGTGGGATCTTAGTACCCTGACCAGGGATCCAACCGGTGCCCCTTGCAGTGGAAGCGCAGGGTCCTAACCACTGGACCGCAAGGGAATTCTCAGCAGCAAAGATGTTAAATACTAGTCCTCTTACTATTAGTATGTTAGTATAGTGTTATATTATCTACTGCTGTACTATTATCCTTGATGGTGGTGACAAGCTTTTGAAATGCATCCTCTAGTCAACACAGCAATTTTCACATATGTTGCTTCATTTGGTTCTAAGACAACCATATAAGGTAAGTATAAGAGAAGAGAGGCTTAGCCCATCAGAGGGTTACTAGCTCCTACAAGGAACTGTGGAGATAGCCTGGAAATCTGTGTCTACTTCTCATGACCTGCTGGGCTTCTTCTCCCTCTGCTGTGCTTACTCATTGAGAAAACGTTACTGATATTTTAGGAAGCATTTATCCTCACGTCATGTTGTGCCCCCTGTGTCACAAATTTTTAAAACCAGATAAAACGCTGTGGATCTTTTTAAAATTTCAAAATCATATTTTTATTCCAATTTTATTGACATATAATTGGCATACAGTGCTGTAGAAGTTTAAGGTGTACAGCATATGAATTGACTTACATACATCATGAAATGATCACGACAATAAGTTTGGTGAACAGTCATCTCCTATACGTACGGAATTGAAGAAATAGAAAATATATTTTTCCTTGTGATGAGAACTCAGGATTTACTGTCTTTAAAACTTTCGTATATAGTGTACAACACTGTTATTTATCATGTTGTACCTCACATTCCTGGTATGTATTTATCTCATAACTGGAATCTTGTAACTTTTAACCACATTCATCCAATCCTCCCTCCCCCCAGCCCCACTTTGGTAACCACAAATCTGATCTCTTTTTCGGTGAGATTCCTTGTTTGTTTTGAAGTATAATTAACATACAACACTATGTTAGTTCCTGGTACATAACATAATGATTTGATATTTCTATACATTTCAAAATGATCATCGCGAAAATTCTAGTTACCATCTGTCGCCATACAAGGATGTTACATAATTATTGACTATATTCCCCACACTGTACATTTCATACCCATGACATTTATTTTGTAATGGGAAGTTTGTAGTTCTTAATCTCCCTCACCTATTTCTCTCCTCCCCCATCCCCCTCCCCTCTGGCAACCACATGCTTGTTCTCTGTATCTATGGCTCTGCTTATGTTTTATTATGTTTGTTCATTTGTTTTGTTTTCTAGATTCCACACATAAGTGAAATGATACGGCATTTGTCTTTCTCTGTCTGACTTATTTCACTTAGCATACTGCTCTGTAGGTCCATCCATGTTATTGCAAATGGCAAGATTTCATTCTTTTTATGACTGAGTAATATTCCATTGTATACATGTGCCACATCTTCTTTATCCATTCATCTATCTATGGGCACTTTTAGATTGCTTTCATATCTTGGCTCTTGTAAATACTGCTGCAATGATACTAGGTGTGCATATATCTTTTTAAATTAGTGTTTATGTTTTCTCCAGATAAATAGCCAGGAGTGGAATTGCTGGATTGTATGGTAGTTCTATTTTTAACTTTTTGAAAACTCTCCATACTGTTTTCCATAGTGGCTGCGTAAATTTATATACATTCCCACTAACAGTGTACAGGGTTCCCTTTTCTCCACATCTTCACCAACAATTGTTATTTGTTGTCTTTTTGTTAACAGCCATTCTAACAGGCGTGAGGTGATATCTCATTGTGGTTTTGATTTGCATTTCCCTGATAATTAGTGATATTGAGCATCTTTGCATGTGTCTGTTGACCATTTGTAAGACTTCGGGAAAATGTCTATTCAGATCTTCTGCCCACTTTTTAATCGGTTTGTTTGTTTGTTTTGGATATTGGTTGTATTAGTTCTTTGTGTATTTTGGATATTAACCCCTTGTCAGATATACCTTCTCCAATTCAGCAGGCAGCCTTTTTGTTTTGTTGATAGTTTCCTTAGCTGTGCAAATGCTTTTCAGTTTGATGTAGTCTCATTTGCTTTTTTCTGTTTGTTTCCCTTGCCTGAGGAGGCATATCTAAAAAACTATTGCTAAGACCTGTGTCAAAGAGCAGACTGCCTATGTTTTCTTCTAGAAGTTTTATGGTTTCAGATCATACATTTAAGTCTTTAAATAATATTAAATAGCAGTTGTTTTATGTGTAAAATATTTGTTAAATAATAACAAAAATAATATTTTATTTGTCTATATTTTCTTCCTGGTTGGGAGGGAAGATTGATTACATAAGCCTAGTTTTTCATCACATTCCTGTGCCGCTCCATTATTCTTGTGCCCAGCTTGAATGAACTGGGCTGACTCATTTGGTTCCCATGTCCTCTTTGCTCTCACCTCAGTTCCTTGGTGCTCAACACTTCCAGCCCTAGGTTGTAGTTAGTTTGTTTTCATGGGTCTAATGGCTCAACCAGAAAACCTGGACCCTCCTTCTGAACTGTATCCCAGTGGCTTGTGCTTTTTAACCCAGAGATACGTTTTCCTGTATGGTCTGCTTCCCTGCAGTTCAGAATTTCACCTGCCCTTAGATTTCCTATTGCTGGATTCCACCAGCCTGTTGGGACCCACTGCTCCTTTGTGTAGAGCTCCTGATGCTATATTTGCATTTGCCTGTTTATTCATCATCAGATTCTTCTGACGTGTTGCTCAGCCTGCTGAGCCACATAACCCCCCCCAGGCCTCCTTCTAGATTTCACCTACTTAAAATATGTGGTCAATTTTTAGATCTCGTTTCCTCTCAAGAGTCCCCCAGCCTCGTGTAGCTATGCACACAGGCCAAGCCCATACATTGCCTAACCTATAATAAATAAGATAGAGTCAGATTAGAATAGTTCTTAGAAGGAAGTAGGGTGTTTTTAGACTTGATACAGGAGGAGAAAGTGAGCCGTGGGAGACCCTTAGTCAGATAAATGAGTTGGTGTAAAGAGCATTGAAAAAGAATAATATGGCAGAAATATGAAGGCTGGATTGGGAAATAGAGCCATATAGCAGCGATCAATAAAAAGTTACCTGAGAAAGAGTGAAGAAAATAGCTGGTGGGATTTGGGAGGAAAGGAAATGATGGGGTACATTTCAAAGGACAGAGTGATGATGCTTCATTCATTTCTTCCTTCACTGTGTGCTCATGCAGTACTTCAACAAGCATTCATCCGTTGCATTTGTTATGGATTGAACCCCCAGGACCTCAGAATGTGAACTTATTTGGAAATAGGGTCCTTGCAGATGTAGTCAGATAAAATGAGGTCATACTGAGCAAAGTGAGCCCCTAATTCAGTAGGATTGGTGTCCTTGTAAAGAGGGAAAATTTGAACACAAAGAGACACGTGCAGAGGGAAGATGTTGTGAAGAGGCACAGGGAGAAGATGATCATGTACAAGCCAAGGAGAGAAGCCTGGACAGATCCTTCTGTCACAGCCCTCAGAAGAAACCAGCCTTCCAACACCTCGATTTCAGCCTTCCCGACTCCAGAGCTCCAAGATGGTAAATCTTCATTGCCCAAGCCACCCAGCTTGTGGTCCTTTGCTACAGCAGCCCTAGCAAATTAATCCAAGATTGAATGTGACACTTCTAGGTACCAGGAACACAGTGGGGGATGAGAAGGAGCCTGTCTCCCTGCTTTGAGGAGCAACTTGAGTGATTTTAAAGGTGAATAAGAATGCACGGTGATGAGTGACATTACAGAGATGGGAAATAATTGTGTGCGGGGATGTGAGAGAAGTTCCATTAAAGAGGTGACATTTGATCTCGATTTTAAAGGGTGGGCAGGCATTTGGGAGAAGATGAAGGTGCAAAGGGCAATTTAAGCAGAAGCAGAGACAAGGGACCTAGGGAGGGTTAGGGAACAGCAAGACTGTGAGCATGGTGGAGGGTCTGCGGGGTGGGAGAGAGTTGAGAATGAATGTGGATAAGAAGTGTGGCTGAAATAAGGACCATTCAAGCTAAGGAGTTTGGGATTTTATCCAAACTAATCACAAATAGTCAACATTTTAAAATCAGGTCAGTGATGTGAATGATTTTGAATTTTTTTTGGAGGATAACTTTACTAGGAATGTAAAAGGTGGAGGGAGTGGGGAGAGACTGGCTGTGGTGGTGGGGACTCACACCGGAGGCTTGTTAGGTGTCCAGGTGAGAGGTCATCAGGTAGAGGATGAAGGTATCATCACTAGGATAGAGAGAGAAAAGGCAGGAATCCAGGGGCATCTCTGAGTAGAATTAGTTTGAGTGGGATCTGCAGATGTAGATGGTGAGGAGAGAGTTGGGGACAACTGAAAATTGCCCTGAAGTTAGAGGGCTTAGCACAATGCCTGGCAAATAGCAGAGATTCAATTTATGCCAATAGTTTGTGTGGCTCCAAGCCTCCCGGCTGGAAACTGAGCTGTAAATACAAGAGGTAGAATGTATTTGGAGGGCGATGTGGAAGGCACGGGGCTGATTTGTCTCCTTCTTCATTCAAAATGTGCACTGAGTGTCTGTTCTCTGCCAGATATTGACAACAGGTAGGGCTTTTTTTTTTTTAACATCTTTATTGGAGTATAATTGCTTTACATTGTTGTGTTAGTTGCTGCTGTATAACAAAGTGAATCAGCTATACGTATACATATATCCCCATATCCCCTCCCTCTTGCGTCTCCCTCCCACCCTCCCTATCCCACCCCTCTAGGTGGTCACAAATCTCGGAGCTGATCTCCCTGTGCTGTGCAGCTGCTTCCCACTAGCTATCTATTTTACATTTGGTAGTGTATGTATGTCCATGCCACTCTCTCACTTCGTCTCAAGGGTTTTTTCTCTTTTAAAAAAAGTCAATCATCAGGGATATTTGAGAATTAGTAAAAAGCATATATTGCAAAGCTAAGACTATTCTGACTTGTAGTTGACTCACAAAAACAGAGGAACAAACAAAAAATAGAAACAGGTAATTTCCATACTACATAATTGATTCCAAAGCATTGAAAAAGTTTCTTTTTCCCCTAAACTATTGAATTCATTTTGTAAAAAACTGCCCAAATCATGGATATGGAAACAGCATAAATACCACATGTACCAAAAAGCCACTAAACCAAATGAGAAAGAAGAACCCCCCCCCACCCCCCAAATACTTGTAGACTCATCTGATTGAAGAGAGCTGTGAAAAATCTTGCCACCAAATTTTCAAATGCCGGGGGGTCCAACATTTCCCCTCCTCTTTGGTCACAACTCGTTGGCTGTTGTTCTTCCTCTCTGAAACCAATTTTTCCACATCACCTCTGGACCGCATCTTTCTTCAAGCTGAGCCCCAAAATCACATACTTTCTCTCACTTCCTTTCCCATTAGCACTCAAGTCTCCCCCATCTTGTAAAGAGTTCCCCGCGTCACTTTGTTTCCCATCTCTGTACCCCTGGTTAACGTTGTGCAGCCATACCTCTAGAGCGTGTCTGTTTGTCTACTCATTTTCCTCTAACCAGCTCTGCCATCCTTCTCCATCCCTACAATTTCCTAGGGCAGCCTGTCTCCTGATTTCCTGGCTCCTCTGAAACTGCATTCTCGAGGATATCAACCAAGTGCCTGGGTTTGACCCAATAGCAATTCCCAACTTTTCCCTACTCAA
The DNA here is from genome assembly GCF_949987515.2 of Delphinus delphis. Taxonomy (NCBI): domain Eukaryota; kingdom Metazoa; phylum Chordata; class Mammalia; order Artiodactyla; family Delphinidae; genus Delphinus; species Delphinus delphis. The sequence goes on along the minus strand of NC_082694.2, from coordinate 5,274,214 downwards.
ATTTTGGACACATCTGTCACTATTGACCACTACCTCTTTTTGAAACAATTTCAGCCTCTGTTGTTTTCCCTTAAATTTTTCTAATTGTTTCCTTTAACACCTCCTGCTTGATCTTTTTCCCTTTGGCAAATCTTCAGATCTCTGGTTGCCAGGCTTGAATATGAATAGAAATCGGGTGGGTCTCACCATAAGAGATTAGCCTTTCGAAGATTTAACAAGCACAGATTTGATCCTAATTCTAGCAATCCCTTGAGAATCTCTGCCTGAAAGTTAGTGTTTATCAGCTCTGCATCCTAGCCCCGGCCTATCCTCATTTCACAAGCCCCCCTGAGAGATTTCATTTACTCCTGTGTCTTTAATTCCTATCTAGACCCTGATGACTGCCAGAAATCTAGCTTCATTCTCTAGCTACTCACTGTTTTCAAAGCTGATATCCAGATGTCTACTGATTCCCCACCTTGAATACATAGATCCAAATAGATACTTCACATGCCCCAGACTAACCCATGACTGTCCCTCTCATATGTATCCTCTATGCTCTGTATCGAGGTGAACAGCCCAGGACAGATACAACACCTCATTCCAGAGTCATCGGTTCCCAAGTTCTCCTGAGTCATTTCCTAAGAACCTCCTGAATCTGCCTACTTCCTTCTAATCCTTCTGTTGAATCACTGCATCCCCCATCTAAACTTTTGTCTGAATCATCCCAGGGACCTCCTCCATGTTTCTACGATTCCAGTGCTCTCAGCCTTCAAATCACTTTCCATACCGTGGCCAGAGCGGTCCTTCTAAGGTGATCTGATCTCATCACTCCTCTGCTGTAGGGCCCTCCCAGAGATGACTCCTTAAGGTGGCTTGTCTTATTCACACCTGGCCTCTGATGCTGTCTCTCATCTTCTCTCTGCAGGTCTCCCACTCCACGTTTACTTTGCACGCTGATAATATTAAGGTACTCTGATTGTTTTCAGATACGCTATACTCATCTCACCTCAGGAACAGGCTAGTACATGTTTGTTCCTGTTCATCCTTCAAAGATTCATTTGGATTTCAGTTCCTCTGGGAACCACTTCTTACTTCTCTCATCATACTCTATATATCGATATCATAAAATCTGTTACAATTTATTATTATCATATATTTAACCATATGCATCCATCTGTAAATTGTAATCTTATGAATGGGAGAGCTTGTCTATGCTTACTCATTACTATCCCATTAGTGTCTTGCATTGTGCTTAGCTTTGTGGAAAGGCAGTAGTTAATTGTGGGATAAATTAATAAATAACCCACCATGGCAAATGCAATTTAGGCAAAAGTCCTTGTGGACATTTTTGTCTCCTAAGTAAACCTTTCCACAGGTTTTGTCCACCTTTTCCTGAATCATGTGCATTTAAGCATGTCATAATAGACTTTTCTCAAATGTATTGCAGAATTCAAGACCTGCTGTATAGAGAGAGCATTCATTTTTGTTTATGTAATTAAAGAAAAAATTGACTTCCTTTTCTTAATTAAGCAACCTATGTAGCTTACTTGTGATCATTATTTTTTTTTCAAATATTCACAAATTACTTAAAAATTTGGGAGGAATCTATCAAATGTACTGAAATTTCTATAATGTGCTTTATTTTCCTCTTTGAGAATCTGGTAGTTTAGCCTCCTACAAGTTTTGAAGGATTTTTCTCTGAAAGGCTTCTGTGATTCTGGGAGGAAGTTAGTCTGTTGCCTTTCTTCTCACAGGGTGCAAACGACAGTTATTGTAACATTTCTAGTTTGAAGAAAAGTCTGCTGATCTCAAAAGAGAGAAGTTCAGATCAATAGTTGTTCTTTCTCTTTTTCATTTATTGCAAGCATCGCAGCAGTTCTCAATGAAGGAGCCATTCCATTGCTTATACTAAGATCTAATAGGGAATTTTATTCACCTTTGAGGTTTTTAATTGCCTGAGCTACTTAAATATTCAGCTTTTTTGGGTACTCGTTCTTGGATAAAGATTTTTCTTTATTTATTTTAAATTTTAATTTGATTTTTTTACTTCACCAATGTAAAATATTTCTATAAGTCTTACAATGAAAAATCACCATCTACTTGTCCTTCTGTCTTTACCCTGATTCTCAGAGGCAATGATTTTCAACACGTTTAGCTGTTTCTTATGGTCTTTACCTCAATATTTTTAATGTATTTTGTTATTCCTTTATTTTCTATACTGTATCTCCTTAATGTTTACATTTTACATATGATTCAATGACTTCTTAATATGTTACTTGTAATTAGACTAATATTAGGCAACTATATTCTGTGATTTTAACAAATATTATGTACAGCTGAGCTACGAAGTATACAATTGTGCTTTATTTCTTTTACACTATTTTTACTTTTTCTGTTTAAAATAATTTCGGTTGTCTCTGTAGTTAATAATTTTCTTTTTGCATATGTGAAAGGGGATGCATTATGCAACTTTTCTCCTTTTTATAGATTGTTACTATTATTTTATGAATGTCCACATCTAGAAATTAAACATGCTTTTTTGATTTATTATAGTTCAATATAAATTAGTATTGCTATCATTTTCCAAACAAAGCAAAGTCTTTGTTTGGAAACTCACTAAACTCACTAAATTTAATTACCTTTCTCCTATGTGTTATTTTCATGAATTTTAAAACTATATATTTTCAAACTCCCCGAGGCATTCTTATTGCCATTATTGTTTTATACAGTCAATATTCCTATAGATTTACCAACATGTTTACTCTTTTGTTTGTTTTTATTCTTTCTTTCATTTCTATTTCCACTTGGGTTCATTTTCCTTCTCCCTGAAAAAAAAATCACTTTAATATCTTTTTGTGTGTGAGTTTACCAATATTATATTCTGTGTTTTCTTGTCTGAAAATGTCCTTTTTTACTTTTGTTTTTTAAGTACCATTTTTCTGGGTACAGAATTCTAGTTAACCAGCTCCTTTCATTTTCTTTGAGCACATTCTTCCCTGGCTTCCCATCTCTTTTGTGAAGTCAGCTTCCAGTATTATTACTATTTCTCTGAGGATATTGTGACTTTTATAAAAAACCACCCTGGTCCCTGGCTGCTCTTCACATTTTGTCATTGTTTTTCTGTCATTTCATTCTTACGTGCCTACATGTGTTTCTTTTACTTTTTATGTTTTTGTTAGTTTGTTTCTGGTATTTATTTTGATTAGAGTTTACAGTGCTTTTGGAATATGTGGCTTGATATCGCTCACAAGTTTTGAAAATTCTGTTGGTATCTCCAGGCACTGCTTCTACCTCATTCTTTCCCCTCCTTATGTGACTCCAATAACTCATGTTAGATTTTTCACCATAACTCATGTATAATTTTATGCCTTTTTCAGTATCTTCTATTTTTTTCTTCTTTCTCTGTGCTTTACTCTGGGTGTTTTCTATGGAATTATCTTCCAGTTTATTAATTCTCTCTTAAGCTGCATACCTCTGTAGTTAAATTCATTTGTTAATATCATAATTTTTGACACTATGTATCTTTATAGTTCTAGAGTTTCCATTTTATTTCATTTAAATGTTTTTTAATCTTTAAAAATTTAAGAAGTCTTTTTTTTAGCATATTAATTCGAGTTACTTTAATGTTTAATTCCACTAACTGTAATAGGTGTGCCTGTTGCTTCTACGTTTTTTTGGTTTTGTTTTTTCTATGTCTTGTTTGTTGGTAGGTCTTGGACTGGTCTAAAAAATTCCCTTTCAATTCAAGGGTCGATGGGGTTTGATATTCCACCACACTTGTAAACCATTATGAGAACTCTCTGATCTAAAGATATAGAAGAGATCACTGCTGACTCTGTCAAGAGGGTATACAGATGAGGGAAGATGTTACCCTCTGGAAGGACTCCGACTTGGGGCACGTGGATTAGTGAGCCTATGGCTTTCTGTGTAAAGTGCCACTTCCTCTCACCTAATCCAGCTTAACCAGGAAATAAAGCTTGGTAAACAGAGAGTGGACTGGATTTTGGACTCTACTTATTCCCTTGGGGAAGAGTCTTTTGTGGCGTACAACCTACATGAACTTTCATCGTGGACCCACCTGTGGACTGTCATACATACCATTGGATCCACTAAGTCTGTAGAGACGCCAGCGATTTCTCAAGACTGTCCTGGGAATATGAGCTCTGGATCTACTTATTCTGTAAGGTTATTAGGTTTTTAAATATACATATAAAGTATTTTATATATTAATATTATAAATATATATAATACTTTACAATATGATGTTAAAACTTGTGATATAACTAAAGCATAAAAAAAACCACTTAAACATTTTAAGAGGCTGATCAAAAATACCTATAAAATATTTTCAGAAATGTTAGCTGGGGAAATTTTGTAATGACGCAGGTAGTTAATACCAAAAGCCTCTGCCAATTTCTTTCATTCATAGGATAGTCTTTTTGTTGAACAAATAAAACACTTCCTCCAAGACAATTATGACAAAATGACAATTATATAGGAGAGGGAAAAGTATTGGAGGAGTTTCATGGCCTAGATCCAGTTACAAAAGCTGGATTTTATTTTATTTTATTGAAAATGAATATAGACCCTTTATACTGAGCCTTTTAGTAAGTTTCTCAAAGGAAATAATAAATGACCAATATGAGTAGAAATGCTGTTTTTAAGAGATTATCTCAATTTCCTGATGAATGGCTCATATATATTTATATCCTATGTAAATATATTTATTCACTTTTTTTGATACTTTAGTGATGGAGTTGAGATGTACTGTTAGAAAATCTGACTCGAAGAGATCCTGAGAAAAAAATCATCTGTGGCCAAGAGGAGGGCAGTGTTTTGTACTCACTAAGGAGTTTCTTCAAATAGCTATTTCCTCTCATTTCCTATCATCTTTAAGAATTGCAGAGGGTCAATTCTGATGTCTGTGTAATCAACACTATTTAAATGAATAAATTCTTACCACAATTTTCTTTGAAAGTACTATTTCAGAGGCTGTAGGGATTGGTCTTTATGTTGCTATTAACTGAATGATTGAGGGCAATTCTGGGCCTCTGAGATCTCAAGTGTAAAACGACACATGATTTTAAGTTCTGAAATTTAACTCAGATGCTCTCTACTCTGTGATGCCTTCCTTGATTTTCTTATTGGGTTAAGATCTGCTTCTTCATGCTCAATAGGTAAAGCTATCATTGTACCTGCTTTCCTGTTTTGAATAAAGTTACTCCTTGTATTCTTGTTTGTCAGGATAGGCTAGGTCATGCTGAAGTTAAATATCATTCCACAGTTTTGTTTTCACTTATACTGCTTGTCTGGTACAAATAGAGTTACCCATTCAGAGATGTAGAAAGGGTTTTCCTGTCTTCTAGCTTTACAATCCTGAAAAGGAAGCCTCCTCAGTTGCTGTGGCAGAAGAGGCATCTTGGGAGTGACCTGCCAGTTTACAATACACGCTGGTGACACGTGGCACTTCTGCCCGTGGCCCATTGGCTGGAAAAAGTAGTCACCTGGATTCCCAGGGCAGCTGAGAAATTCAGGGGCATAGTTAGAGTATTTGATGAGTATCATTGTCACTTCCATAACCACTTTATTTGCCTCAGTACCATTCTATTCTTCTATTGGGAAGTCAGCCCCAGAAGTTCACTGAAACACACTTTACACACACAACTGACTAAGAGGAGAGAGGTACAGAATTTGAGAACAAGTAATGACAAAAGACAGGGAAATATCTAGTGCTGTTTTCCAAGGGAAAACTACTCTTTCCTTGGGAAACAGTGAACAGCTGTATTCATGGTCCAGCAAGAATCAAAAGCTATAATGAGAGTGAACTGCGATCTTCACCTCTGTTGTCACACGGACTGTGTCTCTGCCTTACATGAAATTTCCCTCTTAAAAGAACACCCATCTATTGGATTAGAGCTCACATTAATGAACTAATTTTAAGTTGGTTACATCTGCAAAAACCCTATTTTCAAATAAGATCACTTTGATTGGTACTGATGATGGGCAGGATTTCAACATATATTTTAGGGGGACACAATTCAATGCCTAACAGTTTAAATGTCCCAACAAGCCAACAAGCGGCAAGGTTAGTAAGGAGGAAAAAAATGAATGAAAAATTTATTAAAAACGTGACTGCCTAACAATAGGAGACTCGTTAAATACGTTATGGTACTGTGCGTACTCAGAGTGTTATGCATCTACTTAAACAAATTAAGCTAAATCTCCATATACTGATATTTCAATGGAAATATATCTATATCCATGATATTTCAAATTAGAAAAAAAACAAGTTAAAAATAATATGTAGAATATAAGACTTCCAGTTTCATCTTGGAGATGTAGGAGAGTTGAAAATGGCCACTGCATACAACAACATAAAAAAGCTGGACAAAATGTAAATTAAAAATTTTCATCAAACCCATCAGTGAAATGACTTTGTAGAACAAACTGCCAACAAGAAATCTGGGGAGAGACAGGTACTTGCAGGATAAATGAGGCTCATGTAATTGTTACCTGGGGCAGACACTACTAGACACCTTAGTTCAGTAAGAAGATCCAACTAAAATTTTTTCATGAAATCCTAAGGGCTGAGTGTGGCTAGTGTGAGAGTTTGGGCTAGTGTGAGGCTGCAGACTTCAGGGTTTTCATCCAAGAACCCACCAGCAATTCACAGAAGGGGAAAGAAAAATAAAATCTGCTGCCTTACAGAACGTATAGACTCTTGTTGAGGCTTGGGGAAGAAAACAGGAAACTCCCACCATCTGAAGAGACAAAACAATCATCAGAACCAGACTCAGATACGACACAAGTGTGACAAGTACCACACAGAAAATGTAAAATAACAGTAAATAATATGTTAATCATGTGTGGATCATTTCATCAAGAAGATATAACAATCCTATATTGTATGCACCTAAGAACAGGACTTACAAATACATGAGGCAAACACTGACAGATCTGAAAGGACAACTAGGCAAAGCCATATATATTGTTAGTGTACTCAACACTTGTCTTTCAGTAATTGATACAATGAGTAGGTATGAAATCGAAAAATCCGAATGACGAGATCAGCATTATCAACCAATGTGACCAATTGATATTTATAGAACACTCCCTGCAACGGGAAAAGAATGCATATGTTTCTCAAGTGCACATTGAAAAGTCACCATTAATAAGTTATACCTCAGTTAACAAAACACACCTTTGACAATTAAAAGGAATATAAATCATACAAAGCAGGTTCTTAGACAATAATGGAATTAAACAAAAAGAAATATGTGGATTGTCTTCAGAACATAGTAAGAGCCCTTTAAGCTCAACACAAAGAAAGCAACAAAATGAGAAAAAAAATTCTGAATAGACAATTTCATTAAAGAAGGTATATGTTTGGCAAATAAGCATATGAAAAGATGTTCAGCCTCATTAGTCATTGGGAAGTGGAAATTAAAACTACAATTGGATACCATTTCACACTTAATAAAAATGGCAAAAGAGAACTAAACAACTCCACAGCCATAACAACCTGACATTACCAGTGATACAAAGCCAAAGGAACTCTCATTCATTGTTGGAGGGAATGCAGATGGGTAGAGCCACTTTGAAAAAGCTTGACATTTTCCTCATAAAGTTACACACACACCTCCTATAGGGTGCAGCACTCTTAGTACTAGTTTTTATTTGAATGAATTAAAAAATGCATTCACTCAAAAGCCTATACATGGATGTTTGGAAGAGCTTTGTTAATGATAACCCCAAACTGGAAATGACCCAGACGTTCTTCATCACGTGAATGGATAAACAAAGTGTGGCCCATCTATAGGATGGAACACTACTCAGCAATGTAAAGGACAGACTATGGGTTTATGTTACTGCATGGATAAATATCAAATTCATTTTGTTAAGTGAAGGAAGCCAGAACCAAAGTCTACATATCCTAGGGTTCCATTTACAGGGCATTCTGGAAACGTCAAACTGCAGAGAGGATTAATGTATCAGTGGTTTCCAGGAATTAGGCAAGAGGGAAGGGCTGACTACTAAGAGGCTACATAGAGGAATTTTCACAGGAATGACACTGCTATATTGTACTGGATGGTGGATACACGATTGTGCATTTTTTAATACCCGTAGAACTCTACACCATAAAAATAAGTTTTATTGTATGCACATTAAAAACAAAATCCAACAGGAAGTTGGTGAACCCAGGAATGAGGAGAATAGAAAGTTACCATTGGAGGCCAATAGCAGCAATGACTCCAGGCAAACCTGCTGACCAAACTTTAAGGAGAATCAGGGCGTTTACATAGCCTTCAAATATCACCATTAAATATACGTTATTACTGCATTGTTATTAACGTGGGCCCACAGGTACTTTGAAATTCCTTCAGGAGGTAGATGGAAATTAATTTCACTTTTCTTGAGTGAAGGTTGGACTTAATAAGTCACTTGTAATGAACTGAGTATGAAAAAGTAAAACAGGTAACTGCAGTGGAAAATCAGGCAGACAACACTTTAACCAAGCTATCAAAGCTAATGTCACCAGTAATAAATCATGTTTATATCAAATATTCTCTGATAGGATGCACTGAGTGGGCACTTCACCTCTATAACAGTCTTGCCCTAGAGCCATAAACATGCCTACATATGAGAAGATATGAAACAAATTCAAATTGAGAGTCACTCTACAGAATAACTGACCTGGATTCTTCAAAAGTGTGAAGGTCATATAAGGCAAGGAAAGATGGAGAAATTATTCCAGATGGGAGAAGACTAAATGAAGTAAATGCATCATGGTAGCTTGGAGCAGATCCTGGAACAGAAAAAGAACATTAGTGGGAAAAAAGGCAGTGGAAAATCAAAGTCTATTATTTAGTTAACGTTAAACAGTTAGCATTAACTAATATTAGTCTATTAGTTAACTAATAGACTCTTAGTTTTGATAAATATGCCCCAATCATGTGAGATGTTAGGATTAGAGGATAAGGTAAAAGACTTGCAAGACACTCTGTGATAGTTTTGGAACCCATCTGTTCATCAAAAAGTAATTTCAAAATAAAAAGCTTTAAAAAATAATATGCATAGTATAATCCTTTTTTTCTAAAAAAGAATAAAATAAATAAACCCAAACTCAAAACATGAGTATATTTCTGTAAGCACAGACACTGGTATGGATGGATACATATGGGAACATATGGACATCTCAATATTGCCTGACTTAATGCTATGAACATAAATTACTTTTCTATGACTAAAATCTCATCATCTGCACTTTTTACTGTACAGCATTGTGTTCAATATCAGTGCATTAGAATTAGATTTGAGACATCCCACCTCCATCACTCACTATAACTTTGAGAAGGTTTCCAGAAAACTCCAAGTTTTATTGGCTATATGACCTTAAGAAGAGTACCTTTCTCATTTAATGTTTACATATTTGCTCTTAAGTTTACAATCATGTCTCCAAGAGCCCATAAATAATACTCCAATGAATAACATTTACATAATCATAACATTGAAAGTGCAGTTCATTGGGTTCAGTTTTCAAAACCAACTCCAGACAAAGCACAGGTGACTTAATTATAATAATAATTTTTTTAAAAAAGAATGTAATAGTAGGAATGTGAAAGTAGCATTGAGACTGAGAGAACTCAGTTGGCTGTGCTAATGAGGAGAGGGTCACTAGAAGAAAGTATATAGGCACTGACAGCTCTCTGATAGTGCAGAGTCACAAAATACTGTCCAAAGATGACAGGTGGAAATAAAGCTCAAGTATATTGTTTAAAATTTTATAGGTCACTGCAGTCACGATGAAGAAACACTGGGATGACAAAGTGGGCCACGTTTGTCATTTTTCATAGTAAAGTATTAGTAGATAATGCTTAAAATTGATTTGGCAAGAATTACAAATAGCTTACAGGCATACCTTGTTTTATTGCATTTTGCAGATATTGCACTTTTTACAAATTAAAGGTTTATGGCAACCCCCCCTTGAGCAAAGTCTGTTGGTGTCATTTTCCCAACATCATTTGCTCCCTTTGTGTCTCTGTGTCACATTTTGGTAATTCCTGTAATCTTTCAAACTTTTAAAATTCATTATACTTGTTATGGTGACCTGTGATCATTGATCTTTGATCTTATAGTTGTAATTGGTTTTGCAATTTTTAGCAATAAAGTATTTTTTAATTAAGGTGTGTAGTTGTTTAAAAACATAATGCTATTGCACACTTAATAGACTACAGTATGGGATAAACATAACATTTATATGCACTGGGAAACCAAACAATTCATGTGACTTGTTTTATTGCAATATTTGCTTCACTGCAGTGGTCTGGAACAGAGCCCGCAATATCTCTGAGGTCTGCCTGTAGTATTACAAGTAACTACTAGAAAAACCTAAAACCGAAACACTCAAAGGAGAAGCCCCGAGGAGTAGGTCTGTGGGTGATGTGCTTTCACTGTGTGGGTCAGTTACCTATGTAATTCTCTCAGCTCTAAATTTTCCCTTCACGGCCTGATGCATGAAAGTGGATCTGGGCCCTCTAAGTATCTGTTCTTCTGTCAGCTAGCGCAACGTTCAGTTTGTCAGTAGAGGGTGCTGGGGAGACCCTGCAGGAGAAGAGCGTTCTGATTTCTAGCTCCAGCGCACTTGCAGGCAGGCTCAGCAGTGCTCCCAGCTTCCCAAGGGCCTGGCCTTTGCAGTAGGTACAGCCTCTTCACAGGGTCCCTGCCCCACATGGTGACCAGGGTCACCCAGTGGCTAGCAGCTTCCCCGGCACCTTCTTCGGGGGATTTGGTAGAGGATTGTCTCCAATGAGACACCTCCTTGTGAACACCTTTTCATGGCACCGTGTAGGGTGGGTTTCTAGCAAGTTCCAGAGAGACACCTGACAATGAGGACAAGACCGCCCACCTCTACACCACAAATCCAGCACATTGTAGGTTCTCATTGTATATCTGTGAAATGAGATACAGTTAGGGTAAAAATATATACTTGTGTGTTGGGTGGTCCCAGAGTACACCTGTTGTCCCAGCATAGTTATTAGTAGCAGCTCTTCCTTCTAAATGGATCCCATTTGGACAATTTATCATAGACATCCTGTAATTTTACTCTTTGATGAGAATATGCAGCGTGTTTCTTTGTCCGCAAACCTTTATTTTGTGCCCACATAATATATATTCTGGACTTCTGCTTTTTATTTTCCTACTAAGAGCTTCACTCCACCAAACACATGGATGATTTGTTTCTGGACCCCAATATTTTCCTGAGACATGCAAGTTAAGCCCCCTCTCCCTATATTCTGAAACCACTGCCGTAGCTGGACACTGCACTGTGTGCATTTTCATCATCACGCTTGCTCTTTCTCCAACCAGCTCTGAGCATTGTGTTGCCCATGTGCTCAGAATTCTATGAACATTGTATGGACTCAAAGGTTTTTGCCTGTCTCTCCTTCCAGACTTCTAATGCCTGCTCAAGGGCACTTAGTCAACTTCCCATATCCCTGGAGAGGGCTGACGACTGGTTTAGTGTCTCTTGCCTAACCGGACAATCCCCCAAACAGGACTTAGTGGTTAGCCACATGCTCCTGGGGCCAGAGTGGCACAGAAGGGTGCAATGGAAAGGATAACCAGGAGGCAAAGGAAACAGAACTGGCAAGGAAAATTGAGGAAACGGGTACACAGAGTTATGGGATTAAGGATGGGCATGGCCGGGGCACATCGTGCTTATGTATCAGGCAGCAGGGTTGAGACAAGGAATAACCAAGAAAAAGTCAAGATAAATGACAAAGAAAACATGTAATGGGAAATTCTGATGATGGCCAGGTGATTCCCTTGGGTGATACCCAAGTCCTCCAAATAGGAGGTATGTAGTAGAAAAAGTGTAAGAAGCGATGTTACATTGTCTGTGTTGAGTATTGTCCAACTACAGTTGCTGAAAATCTCTCTCAGCATCTGACCATCGGGATTGAATAGTGTCCGTAAAAGAGTTATATCATGGGCTGAGTAAAGATGGTCAAATCACCACAGTCAACTTTCACAAACTGCACCGATGTATTTTGTTGGAATGAGGTATATATATATACTCATATACATATATTATATACCTCATATACATATGTTATATACCTCATATATAATATACCTCATAAACATATATGTATATTAAACCTCATATACGTATATTCATATACGTTTATGAAACTCTGAAGACAAACCAAAGCAGTAAATATCTTAGACATTGGGTTTGTTGTTTTGTGTTATAATTTTCTTTGGAAACTTGGTGAGGAACATAGTTTATTGCAGACCATGGGACAAGCTTTTCAGACCATCTATACTCAAAGGCTGAGTTAACCCAGTATGATTTGGGAAGATCAGTAAAGACATGGGTGAAGTTAGAACCCTATCCCTCAGGTATACTGATTACTTAAATTGCCAGTTTCCCTCTGTTGATGACAGATTGTATTTGACAACATCCTGAGGCCGGTCCTCCAGTTTTGTGGAATTGTGCCGACCTTAAATTCACCTCTTTAGTTCTGTCATTCCCACCTTAAATGGTCAAAAAGACAGAAAAGTTCTTTTTGATCTGAAGACATTGAATTCAATGATGGAAAATGAGCAAAGTTCACACCGGTAGCAGCATCCCTGGTTCATGCTCAGGACTGCCTCGGGCTCTGAGTGTCACTTAGCCACACGACAAGCTTGGGAGGGACAACCTCAAGGCTGTCAGGCAGATCCCCACTCTTTTGTGTTGACCGCCCAGTAGGGGCTGATCTGAGCTCTCAGAGTTAGTTCAGAGACCCGGCATTGTACGCAGAGCGGTCAGAGAATGTTGTCTTCATCCCTTCGAACTTGTAGCTGGCTCAAAATATTTAAATAAAAGTTTAATTTAAATATTTAAGTTAATTTTAGTTAATTAATATTTAAATGAAATTCTAACTTTGGCTTGGTGTTTTCATGGATTCAGACAGGTAGTAATCACTTCTGCCCAGTTAAGGGTGTCAGTGGGGCCCCTTGTATACTGCAAAGATTAGTGACAACAGAATCAGAATTTTTTTTTTTTGCGGTACGCGGGCCTCTCACTTCTGTGGCCTCTCCCGCTGTGGAGCACGGGCTCAGGACGCGCAGGCTCAGCAGCCATGGCTCACGGGCCAAGCCGCTTCGCGGCATGTGGGATCTTCCAGGACCGGGGCAGGAACCCGTGTCCCCTGCCTCGGCAGGCGGACTCTCAACCACTGCGCCACCAGGGAAGCCCCAGAATCAGAAATTTTAAGTCTTTGAAAATATTTATCCTGATAACTTGAGACTGCTTAGATGTTTGTTGAAGTGGAGGTGATCTAAAAATGGATAAGATCCATCAGATATACATACTGGGGGGAACCTCCATATTTTCTTTTTACTTCAAATACTTAATACATCTTACAAAAGGGTTTAAGAGTACAAGTGCAGAAGCCCTCCCCCCTCAACAAAAACACAACTTACAGAAAAGCAAAACTTTACTCACACAAATAAGAGCTCTGAAGAGGATTTGAATTCCCTTCACACCACACCTGGTAAGAATCAGTCTAGCACGGCATCATTCATCATGCCGGGGCTGTCAGTTTTGACATCCTTTAAGGCTACGTTGTGTGCTTAATGACTACATGACAGAAAATGTAAACAGACACCACACATACAGGTAGGCAGTACACATATGTGTGTGTATACTGCATCTGAATATCTGGTGCGAAGAAATACCAAAAAAACTAGAGCACATAAAACTGCCCTTTAAAACATACCCATGTGCGCATGCATGCATGTCCCTAACAGCAGCCCAAACAAAACAAAACAAACAAAAATCCAAGCAATTTCTTACATAAAAACACAAAACCCATTTAAAATAATTTATCCAGTGCAAAAGGAAGTAGATCAAGAAGCAGATATCAATGTATGCACGCCGATAGATAGATTATAGTCTTATTAGGCATCTTCTTCACCTTCATTGTGACACATCAAATTGCGACTTACTAATAGGGATTCAGGAGTAGCTGGTGAGCCCAACGCAAGCCCTGAATTAATAATTCATCAGGCACACACACACACACAAAACAGTGTTGTATTACTTGAATATCTGAAAGCCCATGTGCACTTTTGGTTCAAACGACAATACAACAAACTCAGCAAGCAGATTGCTTGCTTTTAATTGATTATAGGAGAAATCTTATTCTTTCAATAGTTTATTTAATATCCTTGTAGCACACTAGGATCATTGAGTTTAGCAATTTTTCTCATATTCCAAAAAAAGGCATCATTTGATGTTTTGCAGAGTGCCTGTATTCCGGGTTTGGAAATAACATATGTATAATTATAGAAGTCTCCAATTCCCTTTTCCCCACTCTGTGCAGCACCCCTCCCTCCACTCAGGGGTTCAGACTTAAGGAAACGTGGCATGTTAAATGCAGAATGACAAAAAAGAAAATGTAGGTTTTCAAATTCCAAAGTGCGTCCTTGTCTTTCAGTAAAAGTCACAGAATCTGTTTTGCTGCTAATATATTGTTAGTAACCCCAAACTGTAAGGTAAAATAAGATGACCCATCACATTTTATTTTTGTAGTAATTTTCTCATCTCTGACTCAGTACATTTTCAAATGCAGTAGCTTTTTTAAAACCTAACCATAGCATGAAATAGAGTATTTCAATTTCTTAAAATAGTCAGATTCATTTAGTAGAAAGTTCTGTCAGTTTAAAAGATATTAGAAATGCAATTTGAGAAATATTAGAAAATGCAAAATATACACACGCACATTTCTATCTGCCTGTATATGTGTGTGTGTGTATATATATATATATATATATATATATATATATATATATATATGAGGAAGTTTTGGTTTTTATTTAGTTGCCAAACCAGAATAATGATGCTGGAATCTGCCATTCATTTTACATTGACAAAGTATTGTCTCCAGCAGAACTTCTCAAGGTTCTAGGATAACCATTCCTTTGATTTAGTCTACGCTCTGTGTCATAGAACACACAACAACAAATCTTCCTCTTCCCTCAAATCCTAACTTCTAGGAATATTTATACGTCGATGCCAACGATAAAACAGTCTCTCAACTTTCTCTTCGTACTTAGAATAATTAAGGCAAAAACAAACGGCGGCTATGTAAAAGTGAGTCAATAACCAGCCATCTTTAGAAGTGACACTTCAGTTTGCATTTTATTTTCACTTTATTTGTGAGCAAATTTTTAATTTCTAGGAAGATGTTTATGTATGTTGGAGATTTAAACTTACCAAAAAATTTCACAACAGCTAATTGTTGCTTTTAAGTGGTTAATAATAACCTTTGTTTCCCTGAGAGCATTATTTTGTTTGGCTTTTTCAACAAATAGAGAAATGACATTTGGTTAGGTAAGTTTGAAATCAAAGAATTCCACATAAGGGCCAACTTACTGCTAACGCCTGCATTAATTTAAGGTCTAGTTTCTTGCTTAGTCTGAATCTTTCTCATTACCTCATTACTTAATCTAACAATGGCACCTTGCCAGAAAGGACCCCCTCCTCCAAAAAGGACATCCTTCGATATTCATGTAAAACAACAGAATGTATTACAAGTTAGATATTCACAAGGAAACTTCACCAAAGGAGGAGAAACAGCACGCATCTGGCCCTGGGAGCTGTTCTTTCAAAGGTTATCGGCAATTATTGCTTTCAAAGCCTGGTTTTCACTGCATTTCAGATGCCAGTATATACTTCATACAGTATTAATAAAGGGTTACACAAGAATTAATGAAAAGGTTTCATGTTCACATATAATAAATAAGTACCTAATTAAAGACATGGTTAAGCCAGAAGCCCAGATATTGTCTTTTATATTAATATCTATTATACTTCTTTAGCATTTACTGTGAACCTCTTCAGCTGACGGATGCCTGAAGGGACAGCTAACAAATCGCTCAGCTGGTGGCTGGCACTGGTCTTGAAGAAAGCAAGGAAGGAACACTTTGCAGGCTTTCAGAGTCTCTCCACCAGCTGTCACCAGCCATGGGTGCTGAAAAGATCCTGTCACTTCATCCAAAGGGATTTACTTGGTCAGAAGGAAAATTTAAATACAAAGCATGCAGCTAAGAAGCTAGTGAAAGGGATTATAAGCATACAGGAGCACATGTGTATGCGACAGTAATACATCTTTAGGAAATTTCAGATCCCCAAGGCCAGGATTACTGCCAGGGCAGGGTGGCAGACAAGGCAGGGACCTTTACCACCAGAGTTATTATCTTCCGGCCATTCAATTCAACTTTATAGGTCTTTCATCAAGACCATTAAAAAGAAAAGAGCAGAAAAGAAAAACTCCCATCCCTTCAATGGAGAGCTAAGAAAACACATTCAGGTTCTAATATTGTTGGGGATCACCTGCATGCAAAATACCCTGTTGCCTTGTGTACATGGTCTGATTTCCCTGCCCTTGTAAGCATTTAACAATGCCATGCATCTGGTTGTTAAGGATGGTAAAGCCAAATCAAAGCATGAGACATCTTGGATACATTAATCTGCTCGACAAGAGATGCAGGGGCACATTTGTAATGAGAGAGGATGTGGCTGAACTGTCCATGGCCAGGATGCTTGCGGAAGTGGAGGTGGGAGGCTGGCCCCCTTGCAGCATGGCAAAGGTCATGTTCCTGCCATTTGTGATGGAGTCAGGGAAAGAAGCCTACCGACCTGGCTAAAGAAAAGGTCATTTTATTTAAAGGAGAAAAGGGCACACAGTTCATAGGTGGGCATACATCATAAAAAATGCATATTTCCTTATCCTGATTGGCAAGACAGTCATATCCAATTCCCAATAGCAGTGCATGGCTTGGCCAGCGTCTCCCCTTCAGAGGAAACTCACACAAACTCTGGACCATCCTGTCTGCTCCGGGAAAGTAGAGGAGGGAGATGAGGCAGAGGCGGGAGTATGAGGCTGCATCTGGGCCCCATGGCAGTGGAGGCTGTCACCCAAGGTGTGGCTTGTGTGCTTAAGGCTGGTTTGGTCTCAAGACATAAGGTCAAAGGAGTTTGAAGGGTGTCAGGTGCAGAGGAGAAGATAACATAGCAGCCGTGCCAGAAGTGATGGAAAATGGAACACGAGAAAGGCTTTCGCAGGTGGCAAGAACATTCCCGCTCCCAAAAGGAGTAGACTGAGAAAAGAGAAGACCCGAGGAAAAATTGCTTCATGCAGATACTAGGAGAAATTTGTCAGAAGCTCTGATGAGGAACACTTGTGCAAAGGAACTAGCAGGGCAGAAGTGCAGCACGAGTTGACGAGTCTGCCTTTAGATGTCACTACAATCTCACGCCTGCACTTCCTGAATTCCCATGAAGGATTAGAATAGTTCGACTCCAGCCCGTCTGTATCCACGGTTCCAGGAGATGCTGTATATTATCATCTAAATTTCTTCACAGAGGCCATCACGCGGTGGTCCCAGCAAAGCTGATTAGGGAAGCAGCTTGACTGTGCCGTAGCCTTTCTGCCTGCCCCAAGCTGCCTTCCACAGGCAACCTTATTCACTGTGGAGACAGGCTTGGGGCACGACTGTAACACAACATATGCAAATGAGAAGCGCCCTCCCCCAACTCCAGGGGATGGTGGGAACATGGAACAGCCTCCCTGCGCCCAGAGCCATCAGTACTCCCTTCCTTTCTCTGAGTGGCTTCATTCTAACACACTCTGAAAACTCACATCTCTTATTTAGGAGTATGGCTTTTGTTCTGTTTGGTTTGTGCTTTTATCCCAGATAAGAGGATACATGTGCATATATATCTATAATCTCTCTCTCTATATATACATATATATATATATATATATATATATTTCCAGACAACACAATTAAGAAACAATATAGTAGCATTTTAATATGCCTACAAATCCAAATGGGTACCATTTCTCAAGTTCACAGCAAGTTTCTTAGGAAAAAAATAGGCCCACAGAAATTTGACCAGGTTCCTTTTCACTCCTTAAAGCAGGCATTTCCTTCTGTGGCAAAGCGACGCTCAGGTTTAGTTCCTTTTTCCGTAGGGAGGCATGGCAAACGCTTGTGATTTAAGAGCCGCGTAGCCAAGAAAGTCCAACTAACTATTAGACCAAAACTAACTCTGATAACTGGCATCAAATCTAGGAACGTCTTAGACGAATCAAATATCCAGTGAAAACATTACCAAATGCTGCCTAGCAGCAGCTGCCTATACATTTCTAATCAGCATTCATTTCCTGTCCTTAAAACAAACAGAAAACAGATTTCTCCGTTTTCCCGAAAATCAATCTTTTGCAGTATCTGTCAGTTGCTTTCTCCCAATTAGTATTCTACATTCATTTATTTTCGTTGTAAGTTAATTTTTTTAACATACCTCGGCACACGCGTTTCATTCAATGCCTGCAAATGAAACGACAGCCTTACACGGTACTCTTTAAGGCCGCCCAACTTGTAACTTTGTTAATGAATTGAGATGAATCAAAGACACCTTATTAATTATTGCTTGCCTGGTAGGTAAAGCTTTGGCTTTTCACCTCACTGGCCCAGAGAACAAGATTGCCTTTGGCCATGTCCAAGGGGCTCATTAAGGCATCTCTGGGGAACGGGAAGAAATTGTTAGTGAGAAGCAATGGTCAGTGCCTCTCCCAGAGACCCAGAAGGGAAGGATGCCCTCGTCATGGAAAGCTAACAAGGCTACGTGTACTACACCTGTAATCAAACTGGCCTGGAAATGCCAGGAGACCACTGTGCTCTCTTTGTGATTTGGGAAGTTATCTGAAAATGCTGAATCCAATCCGTAATTGATGTGCACACACAATTATAATCCTCCAGGTAGCTAAGAAATGTGTTGCAGTTGCAAGCCCCAAGGAGTGGTAAACTTTAACATGCGTGGCATAAACTAAGATACTTGATATAATAGAAGAGGAAACTATTTTGTTTCCGGCACTGGCAGCAGGAAGGTAACTGAATATCTGTCTGTTTTTCTTAATGAGCATAATTAGGTACAGCTTTTTGACAGCTCGTAGACTGGGGTCTAGGCATTATTGTGAGAAATGCATTTCAAATATTGTACATAGTTCTATATTTACGTAATTTCTATTGTACACAGAGTGGAAAGGTCTCCTCTAAGTGAGATGAGCCATTAGACACGGGCGTCCAATTGAAATAGGGCCGTGTGTGCTCCTGCCTGCAAGTTGGAAAAGATTGGGGGTTGGGAATTCTGGCAATGGACTCACAATCACTAGCTACTTTATTCACTCACTCATTGTATTAAAAATATTTGTTAAACTTTCAAAATGGCAGGTCCCCCAAGATGGTGCTGTAATGAGGTGGCAAGTCCATGAGTTGAGGTGTTGGGTCCACCTACGCAGTCAGTCAACAGCGTGTATTGATTGCTCACTGTGGGCTGAAGTTTGGGCTGGTCCAACCTGCTTGTGCAGCGTGAATTGGTATTGGATGTCAATGAAGAGGAAGCTCTGAAATGTCACAGGTACATTTTGCTGGGACTGCCGCTCTCCTGAGAATCTTTCTGAACACAACAGACAGAGACACTAGAAAAGAGAAGACGTGGCTGCCTGTGCATGCTGTTATGTATATAAATTTTCCTCAAGGCGAAGCCTCCAAAATGTCTTTCTCAAGGTCAGTGGAGAATACATACTCTGAAAGGTGGTGATACTCAGAGACGTGGTGTCTAGCAGGGCAGGCTAGAAGAGTTCCTGGGTTTTTTCAGCCCAGACTGGGATTGGCTATTGATTTTCAAACTTTCCTTGTCATTATAATGAGAGAAAAATACAGCATAGTTGTAGTTTGAAAACATAGGAACTCAAGATTTTCTCATTATTAAGGCGTATCCTTAAATATTTACATATTTGGTTAAATTAAAAGTGTATGTATTTGTCTTGGAAGTTGAGTTCAAAATGAAAACAATACTCTTCAGAGGTCTAAAACAATCCCACCAGGCAATAAATGCCAAGAAAAAGTTTTTAACTTCTCTCCATACATATTGCTTAGCATTTGAAATTAACACCTAACCATATTAACTTAGAAAAAAGTATACAAAGTTAGAATGTATAGCATAGGTGTATTTATAAAACATCTAGATCTGCCAGGTCATTTAAAAAATCCTGAGTTTAGAACTTCTAAGGAAGCCCCCGCCCCAAAAACCAAACAAACAAAAAAACCTGAGGAGAGTTAATTTGATTTTTGTTTTTCAAAAATATCTGAGCCTATGCACAAACTGTAATGGTGATAGTTGAAATCTAGTCACACTTTTCTACTAAAATATGTAGGTCTCATCCATCAGTCTGACAAACAGTAAGACAATACAATAATTTAACATGAGGTTTAGAAGTATAAAAATATTTGAGATAGGGCTTCTTCCATACAAAATCAAAATATGGAATTCACATGCTTGATTTAACTTCTGGTTAATATACAATTCATATAAAATGAAATTCAGGCCACTTTTTAGAAATTTGCATACAGCATTCATCCTCAGAGTGGTGGTTTTTTTAAAAAAAAGAGGTATGCTATATTTCAAGGAGCCCTTTTGACGTATTTTATTTCTAATTACCCTTCCCCATGGAATTTTATTAGCAAAGATGTAATATGTATCTGTTGATACACTGCGACCCTTCAGAGAACCACAAAGTATTACAATATCTAAGATTTTCTTTCAGCCCTCAGGAATCAATTTCACCCCCTTGGGGGCGGTATTGCCCCTGTTGAGAATAGATGGCCCTCGTTAATTCTTATTTCTAGACAGGGTACGGATACGATTTCTCTTTTTCTTCTTATCAATACATCATGGCTAAGAGATAAGCAGAGAAACTTTTGAAGACGTCTTTGAAGGTCTCAGGAGGGAGGGTGGCATAGAGGAAGAAGAGAAATCCGTTTTGCAATCGTTTATGTTCATTTTGCACGTGCTGTCCGGCTCGATTTACACAGCATCCCGTGTACACGGCCCCTGCGTTGCAGCACAGTGTAGACCCAGCAGCCCGAATACACAGCCGCCCACCCACCCCTTTCCGCGGCCAGGGGACCCGCCACACTGCGCTCCAGCCCGTGGTCCCTGTTCCGAAGACGAAGCCGAGCAGGTGAGGAACCTAGCGAGCGCTTTTGATGTTGCCAGCTCCCATTTGCCACCCAACTTTTTTCCCTTCCAAAACCTCTTAGCCAACTTCAAAGGCCTCCTTGCTTCTTGCCTTAATCCAGTGCACTGAGACCTCTAGTTCAAAGAACTTTCCTTAAACCCTCTTCTTAAACTGCAACCCAAACTTTTTTTTTTTCTTTCCTTTCCACAAAGTAGCAATTACAGCTCGGTTGCGTGGCGATGGGGCTCGGCCGATCCGCTCCTGCTATTAATTAATCTCACAAAGGGGGCTCATTTCCTGGCATTCAAATTGACAAGAGAGCAGAGAACAGAAAACCCTTTCAAGCAGTTCCTGCTCACCGAGGGGAAGAGGTATCAGAGGAGAGACCCCGCGGTATCTGAGGCGGAGGGCGCATTTGATACTCCCTGTACATTCTGCTGATTGAATGATTTTTGTTCACGGAGAGCTCTTTACTAATCTTTTACCTGCAAAGACTTACACACAAGGCGGTGCGGCACGCATGGAGCTGAATTTTGACGGGGGGCGAGATTTCCAGGAGCCGCTTTCGGGTCTCAGCCCAGCCGAATGCATCTCCTTGTGCATTACACTTCATTTTAAACAGAAAGTGTTCACTTGCCTCGCACAGAAAAGCCCTTGGAAGAGGAGGAGATGAAGAGAGGCCAGAAAGCAGCCTAACAGACAAGAGATTAAAGCTTTTTATTCAGTATCTCTTTCGTATTCAAATGGTGCTAAGGGTTCTGTGAAAGTTAGAAGCGAGCAGCATGTTCAGGAGGGCTTCTAAAGTGTGTACATGGATTTCCTGGGAATAGAAAAGGAAGCCACAGCCCGGGTAATGAAAGAAAGATAAGATGTCCTATATAAAACAACTCAAGAGTGATTCAATTACTTCAGCAAACCATCAAGGCCAGCTTTGAAGATTTGAGAAAACATTGTAAAAATTTAACAAAAAACTCCTGTTGAAGATTTTGTACCAGTAAATGTTTGTATACTCCGTGAATCGCTTAAGCCGTGTTCTCCCTACATGAATATTGTTTACTTCTTCCCTTTGGGGGTGGAGGGAACCAATGCATTTTGATGGGACCAGCTATAGAAAAGGAAGGTCTTCTATCAAAAATAAATAAATAAATAAATACGAAAGAAAGAAAGAAAGAAATCTTTTGGAGTCAGAGCTTCAAAACACCCAGGTGTCTTTGATTAAAAGAAAATATGCTTGTGAATCTGAGGTCCCTCAGCGCAGTTTTGGTTAACATTGGGTGGTTGTGTTTTAACACAGATTTAATGCACACAATGAAACCAAATGTTGTCAGTGAAAGTCCTTAATAGAGAAAAGGACTTTTTTTTTTTTAATATATCTGTGTTTGTAAGGTTGAAAATACTTTTGTTAAAGGAAAGCAAAAGCCTTCTACTTGTGTAATGAACAAGATAAGAAGCAGCCTTAAGTACTGTTCAGGGATCAAGCCAAGTGTTATGGCCTCCAAAATTCTTCAAAGCCAGGTCACAAACCCAGGTCACACTGAGCCTGGCGTTCTAGTCCAGTTCAGAGCATGGTTGGACTTTCTAAGCAAGAAGTCTTCAAAAAGACCCCCTTCCTTTTGTTAGAGTGAACTGTTGCCTCATTTGCTCTTCACCCCTCTGGGATCTCATCTGTCTTGTGATACTGAATCAACTTTGGACCTCTTCAGGATTTCCTTCCTTCGTTCTTTTTTCCTGCATATATCTTGACTGTTCTTCTTATCACCAATCAGAAATGCAATGAAACTTCAGTTCATGGAAAATTCTTTTAAAGCATTTTCAAAAAGCATTCTAAAGAACTTAAAAAGTACATAATGTACGCCCTTCTTGGAGTTTTGTCTGAAAAAAAGAGGAGAAATAAGCTTGAATGCCAATCTCCATATGCAGTTCAAAGAGACTAATACAGAAATTCCAATTGTTTTGATCAAAGGCTTTTTTTTTAAAAGGTGAATTAAAAATTGTCTCAGAACAGTTCTAGGACGTTTTTGGTTCCATTAGGGCAGGGATTTTGACTCTGGTCAAATGCAGCAAACCTTGTGCAATTGAAGTTATAATTGCAGAACCATATGCAATGTCAAGTTCATGCAGTGTAGGCATGAACAAATTCAAGTTTTATGTTTTGTACAACTGGGATTAATTTTTTAAAAATCTTATCCAAATAGAAAAAAATCTTACCCAGTGTCTATAAAAGTGGTCTATATTTAGCTTTATGTCTTTAACCAAAAAAAAAAAAAAAAATGCCTTTCACAAAAGCACAGCCAAATTGGTCACTGACTGTTAACTTAAAAAATAAAGGTAGCAAATTTAATTTAAAAAGGAAAACAGTAGCTTTATGATAAAGATACCTTTGAGTAACTGGAAACCTTGGAAACCAGGAAGTCCCTCTGGCCCATGACCCCGGCTGAGTCCTACATTGCATCTAAGTCACCGGAGTGGGAACAGGTGGTGGTCTGCAGGTGGCAAGGGGCACACAGGTCCCCTGCACGGATCTCAGGGCTTGTTCTGCTGTGGTTAGACTATGGCTTCACTCCTGCGATTGTGTGTTTCCCCCGCAGAAACCTTAGACTTCCCAAGTCCTCAGAGCCACCTTTGAGGGATGGTTCTGAAAGCAGCTGCAAAGGATGCTGGATGTGGGGACAGCAGACAGAACACTTAGAACCTCGTGTTATTGAGACCGTTTTCTGGACACATAGAAAGGGCGCACACTTCACAGAGAGCTGTTTCCAATGTCCTAGAAGTGTGTGTCTGAGTGTACAAAGGGAGGTGTAGTAAGAGGAGAGGTAGATCTGGAATCAAAAGGAGGGAGGTAGGAAAGAGAGTCACAGAGATTAAAAAGAGAGAGCAGAAACAGAAGGAATGACACGATTTTTTCTCTGCCATTCGTAGCTCTTTGCTTAGACTCGGTCTCCTCTCCAAGACAGGAACCCCTGTACCGATTCCTTTGTCAGCACCCACCTCGCCATTAACCAGTGTTCCTAGGGAAGCACGGAGGATTTGTCCAAAAAAAAAAAAAAAATTCTAAGCAGCACTCAATAAAGAACACACAGGGTTGAAAATATACTTTTTGATGATGATAATTATATATCAAAATGTTTCAGAAAAAAATTGGCTGCAGAGTGTTTTATTTTTCTACAATCATCATAGGGCTGTGAAGCCAAGGAGTTTGAAATGTGAACCCTTCCTGGCAACTTTAATACACGA
Source organism: Delphinus delphis (assembly GCF_949987515.2). NCBI lineage: Eukaryota > Metazoa > Chordata > Mammalia > Artiodactyla > Delphinidae > Delphinus > Delphinus delphis. The sequence continues at coordinate 5,249,918 of NC_082694.2, read as the reverse complement.
ACCACAAAGGTGCGTTACTGTGAATACACGTTGTGAATGTGTTCACAACATCCAGGCTGAAGAAGCACATCCCATCTGCCAGTCTCCATGATCAATACGCATGAATGCTGGAGGATCAAATCTACAGCAGTATTCAGTATCCAATATGTAGGGGACTAAAATGCTAGGAATAACTGGGCTGTAGTTCCCATCCCAGCACTGCTGTAGCCAGAGGAGATAATAATCCAAAAGTAACCTGAGAAGATAGGGTAATATATTTTCCCTCTGAGAAATCAAGCTGTAATTAGATTGGGCAATGAATTAAGGAATTCACAGAATCTTGTGTGCAACAATAAAATAAAATCAGGCTTAAATATTACTTATCATAGGCCCATCTTTTAGCTTCTGCATTTAGAGAAAAAGCCCAGGCTTAGAGAACATGAATAATAGTGCTCCCAGGTACAGTATCTCTGGACCTGGAGTTCTTAAAAAAAGGTCCTTTCCCTTGCTGGGAAATATACCCACCTATTTTTTTTTTTGTACTGCTTAATTTTCTGCAGTACGGAAATTCTTACTCTCTGTCTCTCTTGCTGTTTCACCATCTCTCTCTCTGTATTTCTGTCTCTGTCTCCCCCCCAAACACACACACGTCTGAGGACGAAACTATGCAGTACAGGTATTTTGCCCATTTAGTTATTTTCATGTTCCTCCTAATTAGACTTAAGTGTACCCAAATCTGTCCACGTATTATTAATAGAACCGAAAGAGTAGTGATATTTCATATTTAAACCTGTAGGGCATTTCCCCACAGAGATGGAAGGATTTAGATTTGAAAGGCCTTTACCCTATGACTGAACAAATAAGTGATATCCTGAGTTCATTTTTCAAGGAGATATCTAACTTCATTGTCTGTGAGGCCGGTTTCATGAACTAAATTGGTACTAGACTCTGACGTTTGAATCTTTAGAATATGCAATCCCAAATTTTTCAAAGTAAGGTGTATGCTTCAATCAATTAACCTAAAATATAGTACAAATTCTCAATTATTCTCAGATTAGCATGAATATGTTATAAAGAAGAAGATAAACATTAAAAAGAGACTACAATAGAAATTTTTCTTCTGAAACTAAAAATAATTAAATTTTATTCCTTTCTTAAATAAGCAGCTATTAGAATTGTATAAACTCTTCTGTGGAGATGTTAAAGCAATCTCCATGCCTCTGAGTGGGAAGTAAAGAAAAAGAACAGTACTAAGGCATTCTAATGGATACCATGAGATCTTCAGATCACAGGGGTACAATCTTGCGCATGTTAGTAAAGCCTTAGTGTTTAAAAGACAAAAACACAGTATTCAAATTCGTTAAAACAAGACTTGCTCTAAGGGATCCTAATGTCTTTAGGACTTCCAAAATGAGTTTTCTTAAGGGAACCTAAGTCCTTTCCAATTGTTACAAGAGCAGAATCATTTCTGATTTCTGTAGCAACTGTCTTGAAGGTTTTATGCTTAATTTATTGAGAAGGCTTGAGGCAGCTTGATTGCATCCTCATAAGCTTGGCGTGAATTCCATTTTTATTGAGCAGTCTTGTTGAAAAGTCTCTAAAACACATGTCAACACATCCAGTAATATGACGGGAGATTTGTCCTTTCTACTGTTAACCTGAGAGTAAGGCTGGAGGGAAAATGTCTCATTGAAATACAGTCATAGTGTGAAACCCCCAGGAAAGTGAACTCACACCTGAGTGAGCATTTGCCATCCAAGGCACTAGCAGCCCTTCCGCCACCATTTCCTCTACAATGTCCTCTGTCCATTGATTTCCTGCAGCAGACAAGAATGCCAGATGGAACAAACGCTCAATAATTACTTAAAATCTAAATTGTCTCAGCTAATGTGACTGAGTTGTCAAGTGAGGTTAACATTGTTTTAGTTTTATTTATTTTATTTTTTTTAACATCTCTATTGGAGTATCTTTGCTTTACGATATTGGTTAGTTTCTGCTGTATAACAAAGTGAATCAGCTACACATATACATACATTCCCATATCTCCTCCCTCTTGCGTCTCCCTCCCACCCTCCCTATCCCACCTCTCTAGGTCATCACAAAGCACTGAGCTGATCTCCCTGTGCTATGCGGCTGCTTCCCACTATGTAAAAGCTATCTATTTTACATTTTGTAGTGTATATATGTCCATGCTACTCTCTCACTTCGTCCCAGCTTACCCTTCCCCCACCCCGTGTCCTCAAGCCCACTGTCTACATCTGAATCTTTATTCCTGTCCTGCCCCTAGGTTCATGAGAGCCATTTTTTTTTTTTTTTTTAGATTCCATATATGTGTGTTAGCATACGGTATTTAATTTTCTCTTTTGACTTACTTCGCTCTGTAAAACAGACTCTAGGTCCAACCACCTCACTACAAATAACTCAATTTCATTTCTTTAGTTGATTTACAATATTGTGTTAGTTCCTGGTGTACAGCAAAGTGATTCAGATATATATGTATATATATAAATATATATATATGTATGTATACTTTTTTATAGTCTTCTCCATTATAGTTTACTACAAGCTATTGAATATCATTCCCTGTTCTGTACAGTAGGACTGTGTCATTTAATTTTATATATAGTAGTGTGTATCTGCTCTCCCAAGTTCCTAATTTATCCCTCCACCCAACGTTTTATTTCATCTCCTTTCCAGGTGGCTTCACTAGTTTGTTCAAGGAGATACCGATTGAGGAAGTAATGGGAAGAACTCATTCATTCTTTATCACTTCACCTGGCTATGGAAGCTCTTCATGGCTAAAGCATTGTTCTTTGCCGAGGACACAGTCTTCTGAAAGAGTGCACATCTTGGTTTTAATCTGGGAGACTCTGGAACTTCATTTCAGACCACAGTGCTTTCTACCATACAGGTAACTCACACAAGGGATCGATGTTTGAAGCAAGGTAAAAATAAGAACACCGCATTTCTCACACGTACAAAACTGCAGAGAGGAATTTTTATTCCATGTGAAGGATGGTAACTTGACACCAACTTCCTAAAGCAATGGTAGTCTTAAGCACGGGTACATACAGAAAATATCCATGAATCTAAGCCTACCCCTGAGATTTGGCATGGGTGAGTCACTTGTATACTCAAACAAATGTGTTCAGAAATCTGATTTTCCATTTAGGCAGGAGAGTGACTGAACTCAGAAATCCATGTTAGATCTGTCAGCATATCCTTATCATATACAAGAATAAAGTTAGTACACTCATATCACAAGGAGTGCCTTAGCCTCTGGCATTTGCAGTAGAGTTGTGATTCTGTAGGGGTAACAAAAGAAACTATTAAATAAAATGTTCTGTAACATTTTATAATGGTTTTATGTAGACCAGGATTTACTTAGATCAGTTAGAAAAATGAAAATTTAATAATGTAAAATTTAAAATATACACTTTAAAAGCATTTTTGCCATGATTTATTAGAAGAAAGCAAAAAGGCTGCTTAATAGAATCTTTACCTTTTTATTGAGTCTTATCATAGTATAGACACAGAGTTTATAGACAGAGTCTTTTGCATTTAAATATGTCCAAGAAGACATAATAATCAGAATGATTAAGACCATATTAACAATGTAAAAGTCTATTTTTTATATACTAAATCTGGTTCCTCTGAATGGTATAAAACTGTTCATAAGGAACCAAGTTTGTTATTTGTTTTTTTAAATTTTTCAAACTGTTAAATACATTTAAATTAATGATATTGTTTATAACGATATCTTTGTTAGGCATAGACACCTCATGTTATCTTTTCCTATTTTATGAGAGATATTAGCAAATTATGAGATGGGGATTTTTCAAGTCAAATTTTTCATGGAATTCCAGCCACCATTTTAGAAATGTCACTCTGTCTGGACTGATGTTCAGTTTCCACATTGATACAGATAATGCTCGTTCAGTTAAAGTTAATTCAAAAGTTTGAAAGGGGAGATATTTCAAAGTGCTTGCAAAATAAAACTGGGGGAAAAAAGCAAATGTTAAATTATTCAATAAATTAGTAAAAAGTATCACTATGGAAACCCCTCTTCCTCTGTGTTCCTCCCACATGGTTGCCTTCTGAACACCTCCGCCGTGTGCTGTGAGTTTAAGGTGTGGGGTGGGGTGGTCCAAGGGCCTCTGGGTTTTAATTTGTTTCTGCATCATCTCTTTTCTTCCACAATGTGTCCCGTTGATGCCAAATCCGGCCTCTGGACCCTGACACCGAATTAAATCTCGGACACAGAGTTTTGGGGGGAAGTAGAAAAGAATAGTTTTATTGCTTTGCCAGGCAAAGGGGGTCACAGTGGACTAATTGCCCTCCAAACTGTGTGTCCCCACCTGGAATGGGTCGTGAGGAGTTTTATAGCGATGGTTCAAAGGGGTGTGGTCAGCTCATGGACGTTCTTCTGATTGGTTGGTGGTAAGGTCATTGGGAGTCGGCATCATCAACCTTCCGGTTCCAACAGGTCTTCGGTCTCCATGCTTGTGGGCAGAAGACAGTTAACTTCTCCCACCTGGAGGGGGTTTCAGTATCTGCAAAACAGCTCAAAGATGTTGTTGTGTGCATCCCTTGACGGGGAACCAGGACTCTGCCCCAAGGCTGCGCTATTGTTTCCTGACTGCTCCTCCCTGGTCTCTGCATCCCCTCCTTTCCCTGATTAGCATCTGTTTGAACCTGTCTGTTGGAACTCAGGGAAAGTCGTGGAGCCTGAATGAAGTATTGCCTGTAATCAAGAAACGGGGGACACGGAAAGGCTTTCATGCCCAGGAGCCCCACAGGGTCCTGCTCTTTTTCACTGTCAGTGTGGGAAGCCCTCCAATCCTCTTCTGATGGTGTATAAGAGTTATATGTGGATTGAAAATTTACTCTAGCTCCAGAAGAGGCATTGGTACTTTAATATAGTTCCATTTAATTTTCGTTCTATGGTTGTGTTTGGTGGTTAAGGGATACCAAACAGGTGCTATTTTACTACTGGTTCACTGCCTTTAGTGCTGTTATTTACTGCTTGGGAAACATGTTTTTGTCATCTATATGTGTGTTGGGGGAAAATGGCTGCTATTTCAAGGAATTGTGATCTATGCAGACAGTATATGTTCCTTAGCTTGGTAAACCACAGCATTTATTTTCTGGCAACTTAAGTTATTTGTTTTGGGAGAAAATATGTATTGACTGAAACATTTGAACATGTTCACTAATAAGGGGAGCTCGGTCATGATGTGGATAATTATCAGATGTGCTGGCTTGAGGAGGGACCATAAGAGGAAGGAAAAGTACAGATGGGAAGAGAGAGGAAAGACCAGAGTCAGGAGGAAGTAAATGGGTGGAAGTGATTTAACCTCAGGAACAAGCATGGTCTGGGGCTGACACCAGAGATGGGTCATATCTCCTTGGAAGGATTGCCTTTGTTCGGACATAGCACTCAAGCCTGTCATCCAGGGAAGGCAGAGTAAGATTCAGGGTGGAGGCCGTTCTGGTCTCTGAATCAGCCAGGCTGCCTGCTTATGGGGGTTCAGAGGGCTACATGGGCACACGTGCGCCACTAACTCAACTCCCTCAATCGCCCCGTGTGGATGCTTGTCTCTTACTCCTTTTGTCTAAAGAACCCAATTTTTAATGTTTATGTTTGGACAATATGCAAAATACATTATTTCTAAAGTTAGAATAGTTTATCTTGTAGTATTTGTAAGGCATAATTTATAGTTTACTCAAAATTTTCAATTTACTTGATGGGTCATATCCTACTGACAAAGGAGAGGTGATGAAATACTCTCAGAGAATGAAGATGAGCAAAGATGTGGGGAGTCTATTGGTCAAGAAAGGTCCAAGAGCAGCACTAGCTGGGGCTGAGGACAGAGGTAGTGATGGACACACACAGGGAAGAATTCAAACCAGCCCATCGTTACCAAGTGAAAACCAAGTAAAGCACATCAAACCTTCTTTTCGTTAAGTTGTGTATATCAAATAAATCTGCTGGTTGATTAGACCAATTCCCCGTTTCCTATTGCAACAATGCTTAAGTGGGCTAACTCAAAACATTTTGTCTTCTAAACTTGGAACTTCTTTATACTTTCTGGTAATTTTGTAATGTATGTTTTCTTTCTCAAATATCATGATTCTCATCTAATTTAGCAAGTAACCATCTCTTCTTTGATTTGTGAGAAACAGCTTTCTAAAAGTAGTACTGACACCCTTTAAACCCTAATAAGTTAATGCTCCAGGAAAGCAAGCAGCCAATTCCATCTTTTTGTGAAGAGGAGGCATAGTTTTGGTAAAAAATCATCAATGAATAACATTACATTACAGAAAAAGTCTTGGAAACAATTACAGAAATGCATAAGCATAGCCTACATAGGAAGAAGGATTACTCCTCTAGCTTAAAAAGTATAAGATTTTGATTATAAGATTTAAAATTATCTTGCACTCTTTTTTGTTTTCTAGAAATATGTCACACTATTTAAATGATCCATTTTAGTCTTGAAATTTGACATTGTTTGCCAATAAAAATTTTATTAAGATATTTGTATGTAGATAATTCAAATTGTACTTCCTTAAGTATATTAGGGATCCCAAAGTCTTTATGCAGGGAGGCAAAGCATTTTTCAAGATAATTAATTTTGGAGTTTACATGTATTATTTTTTACATTTCAATAAGTTGCATATTATTATGAGATCAGCAAAGTTCCAGATGGAAGTGTGTGTGAACATTGTTGAAAGTGGAATATTGTGTGCTTTTCCAATGGACTTCAGTTATCGAAACACCTGTACTTTATAAATTTGTGCTGACCTACTGTGAAACTATGTTGTGTTGAATAGGCCTTATATTTTCTCATTTCTCTTCTGTGGGTGAGGTGATCTACTTGCTATCAACTGTGGGTATAGTTGTTTGTACTGAAGAAAATAAACCATATGAAGCTATTTTGAATATTTTATATTCTTCATCTCACAATATACATCCTTACTTAAATATGTTCTGTAATTTACACTTATTAATTCCATAATTTTTAGATCTAAAGTCATGCCAAAAATTTACAAAAAGACAAATATTTCTATTCTCATAGGGTTAGAAATTAAAAACCTTTATTTGGAAATAGTCAAAGATTAATGTCAACGAAGTCCAAATGCTTCTGTCATTTTTGATTCACATTTCTGTTTGAGGGGGGGAAATCTATGGTGTCATATGCTAACGCACATATATGGAATCTAAAAAAATGGTACTGATGGACCTAGTGGTAGGGCAGGAATAAAGACGCAGACGTAGAGAATGGACTTGAGGACGCAGGGCGGGAAGGGGAAGCTGGGACAAAATGAGAGAGTAGCATTGACATATATACACTACCAAATGTAAAATAGATATAGCTAGTGGGAAGCAGCTGTATCGCACAGGGAGATCAACTTGATGCTTTGTGACAACCTAGAGGGGTGGTATAGGGAGCGTGGAAAGGAGGCTCAAGATGGAGGGGATATGGGGATATATGTATACAGATAGCTGATTCATTTTGTTGTACAGCAGAAACTAACACAACATTGTAAAGCAATTATACTCCAATAAAGATATATATATATATATATATATATATATATATATATATATACACACACACACACAAAGAAAATCTATGGTGTCAAAGTAACTGACAAAGGCTGAACAAATACAACAAAAAGCTTGGGTAAAAATAATACCTCATCTTGATAGTTTATCTTCAGTATGGAAACACTGACCATCAGTACATTTAAGAGCATGGTGATGATAAACCGATATTCTTCTTTCAGTTTTTATCCTGATATTTGGACTTAAATTGTTAAAGCCAGAATTTTCAGATTGCATATGATTGGAACATTGCAGTTTTCATAATTAAAAGTTAGAAATTTCTCTCACTGTTAATATGCTAAGCTTTATCAGCGATGTGTATAACAGAACTGCAATGGAAAGATAGGATGCAGGATTTTATGAAGGAGGCAAATGCACCAAGCATCTGTGTACCCCAAATCTCTGTTGCGTGGCTCTCAACTTGAACACTTAATCACTTCCAGAAGCACATTCTTTTGGCTCTAGTTTCCTATCTCAAGTAAAAGAGAATTCTGGGGAAATAAATTGTTCATTGAGAGGAGGTTTCCTACTCAGGTTTGGTTTAGAAATGGAATCATAATTTCTGATATCATTTTATACTTATTTTCTCCATCCTGGGATTATTTTTGGGTCTTAAGCATCCACAGATAGTAAACCATATGCTGCAGTCTGCTGGGTTGTACGGACCATGAACAGCTACCTGTTACGACAAGCATAAATCAGTGTGAAACTCATAGACTATAACTTATATTCAATTTATTACTATAGACACATTTATTGGGATAGAATTTTTACAGTCTCATAATATTCTGAGAAGCTCACCATAAACTATTAACGAGAGAGGAACACTATTAATAATGAACATCCCAGAGCAGTTATTTTCAGAAAGTTTTTGACCCTGAGAATGAAATTAGTTAAGATGGGTTTCAGATAATAAACAAATACCCTTACTCTGCTAAAATACCTGAAAAGAGATGTATCAACCTGATATCCTCATTTTAGAAACATAAATTGCATTAAGAATTGTATAAAGTATGAAGGCTTTTAAATATTGATACCTTTGTATTATATTATAAAATATTTATTCTCAGTCCCATTTTGAATGTGTCAAACCAGAGTCCTGACCTTCTGGCATCATTTGAGGGCAGTTCAATGTGTGAAAAATAGTCTTATAGACAAAATTTTACTAATTCATTTTACTTAATTTAGGTCACTTGGTTTAAATGATTTTAAAGTATTAACTTTTCATTTATAGTTTTTCTGTACTGCTTGTTTTAATAACTAATGTCCACAGCAGTTAAGTGTATTATCACTGAAGTATCACACGGCATTGCAACCTTAATGAAAGTGACTTAATTAACTTGTCAGGCTTTATCAATGACTGAATAAATAGATAAGCCCATTTCAGTGGCTGGGTGGTTTTTTTTTTTTTTCTTTTCATTCTGCTTATGCTGATTCCAGCTGCCTAAATTACACTCATATTTATAGACCTCTTCATTGATCCATCACCAAAGAACCCAGCTGTCAGTGCCTTTCCTCATGTAACAGGACTGTCAGTGTGGGTAGACCACCCCCCCAATACACACACACACACACACACACACACACACACATGCGCCTTCATAAAATATCACACGTGGATTTCTGAGATTTCTGCGACAATGTATTAGTTCGCACCATATGAAATTGCCAATGTTTGTTTTGCCTAAAAAGAAGGTACGATTTTGGGGTCTATGGAACTACTATTTATCATCATTTTTGTTTATTTATGAAGCAAGAGGGAAAATACCTTACCCTAATTTCCCACAGTCAAAACAACCCACCTGAAGCCTGACGTCTGGCCACATATAAGCCACACAGAAAATACTGGCATTTCCGGTTGGTAGCAGGGCTGCAAATATCTGTGATACATATTGAAACATTAATAAGATTATAAAAATTAAAATCTGTATTTAGTACCCAGTTTGTATTTCTTTTTTAATTTAAATACCTGTGTGTAAATTATTCACAAATCTTCCACTTTTCATAAAAAACACCTAAAGTCGGAAATGAAAGTTTGTTTTCATTCCTCCAGCTCTTACTCATTTGCAGCATATATTGTCCAGTTTTTTTTTCCCTTTGAGTTTATGCAGGCAGGCACACACATACACCTGTGCCCAGGCACAAACGCACACAGGCATGCACACACACAGGCACGCACACACACACACACATATATTTCACAAAAATACAATCGTGAGAAGAATGGGTTCATAAGACCTCATTGGTCAGTATTGAACAAGACTTGCAAAGGTAACTAAAAACTACCTAATGAAACTAGTAACTGGAGAAAAGCAGCAGGAAACTGGGGCAGAGATGTGGGATCCCAGGAAACACTCCATACCTTGTAAGGACACACTGGAACCTATGGCGAGTTTGGAAGCCCATCCAGGACTTGCAGGTGAAAAAGACCTCTTGTTGTCCCTTTCCCAAGCTAAGTTCATTGAAATACCTCATATGTTAGCTTCCTATTACTGCTGTAACAAATTGCCTCAAACTTAGTGGCTTAAAACAACATGAATTTATTCAGTTACAGCTCTAGAGGTTAGAAATCTGAAATGGATCTCACTAGGCTAATATCGAGGTGTGGGCAGAGCTGTATTCCCTCTGGAGGACCCAGGGGAGGATCTCTTTCCTTGGATTTTCCAGTTTTCCCACATTCCTTGGCTCACGGCCCCTTCCTTCCCTTCTAAGTTTGAAGCGTAGCATCTTCAACTCTCTCTTTGATCCAGTCTGCTGTCTCCTTCTTGCATTTATTAGAACCCTTGGGAATTCCCTGGTGGTCCAGTGGTTAGGACTCTGTGCTTCCATTGCAGGGGGCAAAGGTTTGCTCCCTGGCCGGGGAACTAAGATCTCGCAGGTCACTTGCACGGCCAAAAAAAGAAGAAGAAAATAAAAAAGAACGCCTTCTTTCGTATTAGAACCCTTATAGTTACATGGAGCCTTCCTGGATAATCCCAGATAACTCTTCAAGCTCAGCTGATTCACAACCTAATTCCACCAGCATTCTTAATTTCTCAGTAGCATGTGGCTGGATATATTCACAGCTTCTGGGTCTCAGGGTGCAGGCATTGTTGGGGGCTAATATTCTGCCTATCATTCCTCATATGCAGTTTTCAGTCAGACCACACAATGGCTTGAAACAGTTGCACGATGATTTGTTTGTCCTGTGCGGGGGTCTTTTAAACCCTACATTCAGATCATGGGATTCTTCTGCTCAAAATCCTCCAAGGATTTCCAATTTCTCTGTGAGATAATACTAAACTCCTTAAAATGGCCTCCACAGCTCTTCAGGACTTGCCGCCCCATTGATGCTCTACCTCCTAGCACTTTTTCCCTCCCTCCTACTGTCCTAGCCATGCTGGACTCCTCGGTGTTCCTCAAGACACCAGGCACCCTCTCGCCTTAGGGCCTTTGCAAGCTCTGTTTCCTCTGCCCAGACCACTCCTTCCCCTGATATTCATCATCATCGCCTTTACTCACAGGTTGGCCTCTCTGTGAGACCTGCCCAGCTGGCCACCCTACTAACCTTGCAGGGGCCATGTCCTCACTGTTCCCTGCTCCACCTTTTTCCCTTTTTCATTGACATCTTATATTTTATTTATTTGCCTTCTTCAAGATTTGTATTCACCCACTAAAACATTAGCTCCACGAAAGAGCTTGTTGTCTCTTTTGTTCACAGCTCTCTGTGTCTCCCACGTCTTTTATCGTAGATGCTCAGTAAACAGGGGTTCAATCCATGTACTGTGGCATAGGCCTCTTACATGTCCTCCAGCACGTATGATGATCTCCATAATGCCTGCATGTTAAAATTTATATTTAACCATCTATATGTTGTTAATAACAGCACCAAAACTCAGCATTCAGCAATTTCATTCAACAAAAGTTTATTGGGAACCACCAGTTCAGGCACTGTATTTTACATGTTCTAGCTCAGTTAACCCTAGTTTCTTTTGATTACTATACCATGGCATTTGCATATGCTAAGTTTAGGTATTGCTTTGGGAAATGTTTGTATCACACAGAAGTTTGTGTGCAAGAGAGAGACAGAAAGACAGACAGACACAGAGGGATTGTGTTTGGGTTCTATGCAAAGTTTTCTTACTGTGTGGGTTGCCCAGACGTTGAAAGATATTGCCATAGAGGCAGGGCAAGTATGGGGTAGTACAAAAGAACGTAGAGATGAAAAAAATACAATGGCCTTAATGTGAACAGAGTTTCCATAGAAAAAGATGGTGGTGACTAAAAGCAGAATATCAATTTTTAAATTGAGCAAAATTATCTATTATAGCAAAAGAGTATTTTAATGTGTGAATATAACACCCTCCCCTAATCAGTACCTAATAACAATAATACTATAACTTCTATGATAAAACTATCTGTGATCATGTCACTATGGAAAACATCAGAAACATCTGATCATATATGAGCCATCAATTTTTATATTGAGCAAAATTTATTTAATTATACTTCTGTCTCTTCCACTAGAATTAAACTCCTCAAGGGCAGGGAGCAGCATGCCCTGTAGGACTCCACAATTGACAGTGTCTCTGCCCTTCACTCAAAGGTTCCATTTGGGAGTATTTTCTATTAAATGTTGACAATTGCAGGTATTTGTTTTTAACTTAAAAATTATTTCATTCTCATGGAGCGTCTGAAGTTATTGAATTCTGGACTTAAATCTGTTTTATGTTAACCCGGTTTGATAAAACAGGATAGAAGACTAATGTAGATAAAATAATATATGCTCGATAAACCATCATAAATATCTTTTGCAATGTAGAATAATGGATCTTATATTTTAAATAAGTGTATGTATAGTAACTTCATAGAAGAGCACCCGTTTTCTTAGCATTCTATGTTCAAAAGCAGAAGCAGTTGGAAAATCAGCCATGGACTTTATTTTGCAGATTTCCCATTTGAGCACACCACAATGGATAAAAAGGAGGAGCAAACCGTCTGACATGCTATTTATCCAGCTATAAAATCATCATAATTAGAGAAAGTGAGATATTTTGGTATTTGAAAGAGCTTATTAGTTCTTTGAATAATATTTATAAACAAATATTTGCATTTAAAATATATATAATTATATGAAGCATAATCGAAGAAACTAGTTTTAGGGTTGTAAATTAATGGTTATTTATAGTTGCCATGAAATTGATAGGGATTTTAGATATTCAAAAAAGTGTCTGCTTATAAATGAGTCATGTTCATTCCCTTGGGGACACAAGAATTATTTAAGGCTTCTCACAGATGTTCCAGGATCAATTTACATAGAGTGTGAAAAACTAGTGACATATATATGAACTATATGGACGGTGAATCCATTTTTATACCTGAAAAATCAATCAATGCACACCACCACCGAGAGTACAGGAGATATTCTAGATATGCCTATGACGGTCCAGGTGCTGTCCCTCACAAATCTAGAAATCCTTGATGCTAAGACAACCCACAAGTTCTGTAGATAAAGATTTTCAATATTTTCTCATACTTTTACATTTAATTTTTTTAATTAATAAACTCTAATTTTAAAGCAGTTTTAGAGTTACAGAAAAAATAAGCAGAGGAAAAAAAAGAGTTCCCATACACACCTTCTGCATCTTGCCCAGTTCCCCTTGTTATTAACATCTTGTCTTAAAGGGGTACATTTGTTACAATTGATGAATGAATATTGATATATTATTGTTAACTAAAGTTCACAGTTTACATTTTGGTTCATTCTTTGCGTTGTACAGTATACGTTCCCACAGATGTCACACATCTATCATTAATACCACATAGAATAGTTTCACTGCCCTAAAAATCCCCTGAGCTCCATCTAGTCATCTCTCCCCCACTCTCTGAACTCCCAACAACCACTGATCTTTTTACTGTGACTGTATTTTTGCCTTTTCTAGAAAGTCATATAGTGAGAACCGTGCAGATTGGTGTCTTTAGTTTAGCAATATGCTTCTAAAATTTCTGCGTGTCATTTTGTGGCTTGATATTTCATTTATTTTTACTGTTGAATGATAATCCCATTGTATGGCTGTACCATAGTTTGTTTGCCCTTCACCTATCCAAGAACATCTTGGTTGCCTTCTGTTTTTGGCCTTATAACATCGTGAATAAATAATGAATAAAATTCCATAAATATTTGTATGCAGATTTGTGTGTGGACATACGTTTTCAACTCATTTGGATAAACATTGAGGTGTGTGATTGCTGGATTGTAAAGTGAGACTATATTTAGCTTTGTAAGAAATTGCTGAGCTGTCTTCCAAAATGACTGTGCCACTTTGCATTCCCAAGAGCAATGAACGAAGGTAGCTGTTGCTCCACATTCTTGCCAGCATTTAGAACTGCATTTGCATTAGATTTCAACATTATAGTAGGTATGATAGGTATGTGATGGTATCTCATTGTTATTTATTTTGCAGTTCTCTAATGACATATAATGCTGAGCACTTTTTCATGTACTTATTTGCCATCTGTGTAATCTTTGATGAAATGTCTGTTCAAATCTTTTCCCCACTTTTAAATGGGGTTGTTCATTTTCTTATTGTTCAGTTTTGAGAGTTTTTTGTATATTTAGAAGTCCTTTATCAAATATGTGTTTTTAAAATATTTTCTCCCTGTATGTAGTTTGTCTTTTTACTCCCTATGAGTTGCTTTTGCAGTGCGGACTTTTAAAATTTTAATGAAGTTCGAAATATCCATTTACTTCATGAATTATGCTTTCTCTGTTGTATCTAAAAAGTCATCATTGAACCCAAGGTTACCTAGATTTGCTCTTATATTGTTTTCTAGAAATTGTATAATTTTAAATTATACATTTAGGCTTATGAACTATTTTGAATTAATTTCTCCAAGAAGGTGTAAGGTTGGGGTCCAGACTGAGTTTTTGGTATGGGGATATCCAGTTGTTCCAGCATTCTTTGTTAAAAAGAATAACTTTTCTTCGTTGAAAATTGCCTTTGCTTCTTTGTCAAAGATCAGCTCACTGTATTTGTGTGGGTCTATTTCTGGGCTCTCTCTTCTGCTTCATTGATCTATTACCTATTCTTTCACCAATGCTGCACTTTCATGGTTATTGTAGCTTTATGGTAATTCTTGAAGTTGGATAGTGTTAAGTCATTTGACTTTGTCCTTCTTCAATATTGTTTTGGTTGAGTTTTTTGCCTTCTCATAAACTTTAGAATTAGTTGGTCGATATACACAAAATAACTTGCTGCAATTTTAATTGGGATTGTGTTGAATCTATAGATCAACTTGGCAAGAACTGACGGCTCAACAATACTGAGTCTTCTTATCCAAGATCAGGTAATATCTCCCCATTTATTTAGATCATCGTTGGTTTCTTCCAGCAGAGTTTTGTAGTTTTCCTCATGTAGATCTTGTACATATTTTGTTAAATTTATACCTTCTTTCATTTTTTGGACACTATTGTAAATGATGTGGTTTTAATTTCCAATTCCAATTGCTTGTTGCTGGTGTACAGGAAAGCAATTGACTTTTGCATATTAGAGTTTTATCTTGGCACCTTTCTATATTTTCTACATAGACAAGCATGTCACCGGTGAACAAAGACAGTTTTATTTCTTCCTTCCTAATCTGTATACCTGTTATTTTCTTTTCTTGTTTTATTGCATTAGCTAAGCCTTCCAGTACGATGTTGAGTAGGAGTGGTAAGAGAGGGCACCCTCGCCTTGTTTCCCATCTCAAAGGAAAAGCATTCACATCTCACTGTTAAATATGTTTGCTGTAGGTTTATTTATCTATTCTTTATCAAGCTGAAGAAGGATAGGCCCTTGGCTTCATTGATTTTCTCTGTTGATTCCCTGTTTTCATTTCATTGATTCCTGTGCTAATTTTTTACTATTTCTTTTCTTCTGCTTAGTTTAGATTTAATCTGCTTCTTTTTCTAGTTTCCTAAGGTAGAAGCTTAGCTTATTGATATTAGATTTCTTCTTTTCTAATGTATGCATTTGATCCTATAAATCTCCCTCTAATTACTGCTTTGATTACATCTCACAAATTTGATAACTTGTAATTTGTTTTCATTTAGCCCAAAGTATTTTAAAATTTCTCTTGAGAATTCTTCTTTGACTCTGTATGACAGACTCTAGGTCCATCTACCTCACTACAGATAACTCAATTTCGTTTCCTTTTATGGCTGAGTAATATTCCATTGTATATATGTGCCACATCTTCTTTATCCTTTCATCTGTTGATGGACACTTAGGTTGCTTCCATGTCCTGGCTATTGAAAATAGAGCTGCAATGAACATTGTGGTAAATGACTGTTTTTGAATTATGGTGTTCTCAGGGTATATGCCCAGTAGTGGGATTGATGGGTCAAAGGGTAATTCTTTTTTTAGTTTTTTGAGGAACCTCCATACTGTTCTCCATAGTGGCTGTATCAATTTACATTCCCACCAACAGTGCGAGAGGGTTCTCTTTTCTTCACACCCTCTCCATCATTTATCGTTTGTAGATTTTTTGATGATGGCCATTCTGACTGGTGTAAGGTGATATGCCTGATGCATTTTGATTCTCTGTTTTTAGGCATAACACATTACAATTGTTATATCATCTTGGACTTTTGATCATGTTTTCATTATGTAGTATCCCATTTTATTCCTAATAATCTTTCTTTCTCTGAAGTCAACTGTCTGAAATTTCAAAGTCTGAAATTGATAAAACTACTCCAACTTTCTTTGATTTTTGTTAGTACAGTATATTTTCTCCATTCCTTACCTTCAATCTAGTCTATAAAAAGTCACTCTACAAAGTCTAAATGTGAAAATCTGTATATAAAATCATTTTCCTGCAGATAACATTTCATTCAGTGTTATTTTTTAATTCACTCTGACAATCTCTGTTTTTAATTGGTGTATTTAGACCATTCACATATAAAGTGATTAGTGATATAGTTGGATTCATATGTACCACATTTATAACTATTGTCTCTTCCTTGTTTCTTCTCCTCCTTCTTCTCCTTCTCGTTCTCCTTCTCCCCCTCCCCTCCCCTTCCTTCCTCCCCCCCCTTTCCTCCCCCTCCCCCTCTCCTTCTCCTCCTCCTCCTCCTCCTCCTCCTCCTCCTCCTTCTTCTTCTTCTTCTTCTTCTTCTTCTTCTTCTTCTTCTTCTTCTTCCTCTTCTTCTCCTCCTCCTCCTCCTCCTCCTCCTCCTCCTTCTTCTTCTTCTTCATCTTCTTCTTCTTCTTCTCCTCCTCCTCCTTCTTTTCCTTCTTCTCCTTCTTCTTCTCATTCTCTCTTTCTCTCAGCTCTCTCTTCTTCTCTTTTTCTACCTTATCTGGTTTTTATTGAGTATTTTATATGATTCATTTTTCTCTCCTGTCTTAACATATAAATTATACTTTTTTACATTTTTAGTGTTTTCCCAAGAATTTTCAATGTACATTTACAACAAACGTACACCTACTTTCATATAACACTATACTGCTTCACCCATAGGCTAGTACTTTATAACAGAGTAGTACCCATGTCTCCTACTCATTCTTTATAACATTCTTGTCATTAATTTCACTTAACTATAAGCTATAGTACCCAGTACATTGTTGCTATTTTTATTTTGAACATAATCTTATCTTTTAGGTAATTAAGAAAAACAGATTGTATTTTACCTTCATGTATTCTTTTTCTAATAATTTTCTTTATGTACATCTGAGTGTCTGATCTCTATCATTTTCCTTCATTCTGTAGAACACCTTTTAATATTTATCATGAGGTATGTTTACTGCTCACAAATTTCCACAATTTTTGTTTGCAAATTTTTATTTCTCTTCACTTTTGAAGGATATTTTTCCTGGATACAGAATTCTAGGTTGGTGGCTTTTAACCTTCAATACATTTACTATTTCACTTTGCTCTCTTGTTTGAATGGTATCAGAAGAGATGTGATTGTAATTCTTGTCCTTGTTTGTCTATAGATGGAATTTTTCTCCCCTCTGGCTTTTTCAACATTTTCTCTTTGTCTTTGCTCTTCTGCAGTTTGAAGATGATACGCCTAAGGTATAATTATTTTGATATTTACTCTTTTTGTGTTCTTTGAGCTTCCTGGGTCTGTGGTATAGTGTCTGTTATTAATTTTGGAAAATTGTTAGCCTTTACTATTTTAAATATTTCCTCTGTTCTTTTCTCTCATTCTTCTGTTTATGATATTACCATTACACATTTGTTATACCTTTGTAGTTGTCCCACAGTTCTTGGATATTCTGCTCTTTTTTTTCATTTTATCTTTGCTTTTCTGTTTGGAAAGTTTTATTCACATGTCTTCAAGCTCACTCATTTTTCCTTAATTGTGTCCAGGCTACTAATGAATACCTCAAAGACGTCCTTTATTTCTGTTATACTGTTTTTGATTTCTAGCATTTCCTTTTGATTTTTTCTTAAGAGTTTCCACCTCTTTTGTATATTACCCATCTGTTCTAGCATGTTGCCCACTTTTTCTATAAGAACCCTTGGTATTAGAATCTTTTTCTATTAGAACCCTTGGTATTTGAATCATAGTTGTTTTAAATTCCTGGTCTGATAATTCCAGCATCCATATCTGAGTCTGGTTGCTTTGTTTTTTTTTTATTATTTTTTTTTCTATTAGAACCCTTGGTATTTGAATCATAGTTGTTTTAAATTCCTGGTCTGATAATTAGAACACTTGGTATTTGAATCATAGTTGTTTTTTTTTTTTCTATTAGAACCCTTGGTATTTGAATCATTGTTTTTTTTTTTTTTTTCTATTAGAACCCTTGGTATTTGAATCATAGTTGTTTTAAATTCCTGGTCTGATAATTCCAGCATCCATATCTGAGTCTGGTTGCTTTGTTTCTTCAGATTGTTTTATTTTGACTGGTTTATTTCCACTGGTGTCCTTGCTTTTGTCTTCCCTATTATCTTTGTGTTTCCTTAGAGACTTGTTAATAAGATCTTAGACAGGCAGTGCTTTTGGCTATAATCCTCTGTTACTATACAGGAGTCCTTTGATGGGGTGGAAGGGTGTGGGGACAAGGGAAACATTTTGTAATCCTACAATTAAGTATCAGTCCTTTAGTGAACCTCTGTCCCTGGGTTGTGAATTTCACTAGTGTTTCTCCATTTTCCTCTTCCTTAGGTGAAAAGAGAAGGCTGGAAGGGGTAGGAGTTGGATACAGTAAAGTCCCATACATACAAACAAGTTCTGTTCTGATAGCATGTTCCTAAGTCCAATTTGTTCATAAGTCCAACAAAGTTAGCCTAGGTACCCAACTAACACCATGGGCTCTATAGTACTGTACTGTACTAGGTTTATAATTCTTTCCACACAAACAATACATAAAAAACAAACACAAAAAATAAAGAAAACATTTTTAATCTTACAGTACAGTACATTGAAAAGTACATTAGTACAGTACAACAGCTGGCATCCAGGGGCGGGCATCAAGTGAACAGGCAAGAAGAGTTACTGACCGGAGGAGGGAGAGGACGTGGGAGATGGTAGAGCTGAAGAATTGTCAACAATAGGAGATGGAGGGAAAGCTGCAATTTCATTCATGCCTGACATTGGTGGCACAGGTTCTTCAGTTCTTAAGTTCTTCTGTTACTTCTTCTTCCTCCTGTTGCTCCATTCTCTCAATTATTTTCACATTTGTTTCCATCATTATCTCTTGGTGTTTCTTAGCAGTACCAGCTACGTCATCACTGCTTTCACACTTGCTTCTAGACATCTTGGGCTTGAAATAAGATACTGTACTACTGTACTCTGTACAGTACTGTACAGTAAAGTACACAACAGCACAACCACCTGTAGGGGATGCACGCACATGACAACGTATGCATACACATGAACTAACTTACCAGATTGGACATGTGAACGTGTGTTTGCACCTTTGAAATTTTGCAACTTAAGGGTTCATATGTAGGGAGGGGACTTACTGTATTTCCATTTTCCCAGGCTGGTTAGGCTTTGGCATAACCCAATTCAGCTAGGTTCAGGTGAAATAAGAGAACCTAAAACTCTGGGCACATTTCAAAATGGTTACTTCTCTCCTCCTCCTGCCCAGAGGATGAGGAAATTTAATCTGATATTCACTCTTAGAAGCTGATGAGTGTCCTGGAGGTAAACCCCTGAAAGTGTGGAGTCCCTTGCAAGGTTGGGACCCCAGTCATTTTTATCTCTCAAGCTCGTTTACCCTCAGTCTCCAGCAGTCACTCAATTACCCTTTCAGGGTTTCCACCAGTTATTCCAGCTCAGCTCTGGCTTCTGCTCCTCGTAAGCTGCAATTCCCTTTATTCTCCTTTTTCTCCAGCCTTTGGGGTAGTAGATTGTCCTATGAGCTCCATTTTCCTATAGTTCTATGATCATCTTTTTTTTTTTTTCTGCTTTTTTCTTATTGTGATGATGGCAGTGATGACTTTCAAGCTTTTTACCTATCAGACTAGAAACTGGAAGTCTGTCTACAGCTAATATTTAATATTTCTATGTGAATGGAACATTGTGTTATAATATAAATTTACAAAGACAATATCCATGAAATTATAAGTCCATTCTAAATCCTAGGTACTCTAGGAGAGTGAAATGGAGACTTGATCAAAAATATTTTGAAAATTCAAACTACCTAAGTCTAAATATGTAAGCATATGTGTAGAACCATATATGTATTCTAACGACCTCAGACTTTATTACTTTAAATGTCTTTCTGTGATTTATTTATATTAAAAATGCAGAGACTCTGAATAGTTCACAGCTTGGACAATCACGACCCCATACACATGGAGGAACCAAGAAAAATGCTGCCCTTGATTCTGAACTTGACTGGGTTTGCTCACACAAGGAAGATGTAGAAGTAAAAATGTCTTTTATTCAGGTCACTTTGAGCATTATCTGCAGCAAAAGATAAATGAAGCACAAGGTAACCAGGAGCCCAGGACACTGATAACTTTCATACAGTGATTATTTTTCTGTCTAATCAGCTTCAGAAGGGAAGTTGCTCCTCAGATACCATGGCCTTTTAGGGAAAATACTCCTAGAAAGTCAATTCTGGTGCTTCAGAAAAAGTCTGGGAAGAAGCAGGAAAAACTCCTTACATAGCAGATCCAAGTAAATGTATTAGTGTTACCACCCAAATATAAAAGAGAAACAAACCCAGTCTCACATTAGATGTCTTTTGGGGTGAACTTTTTAAACTTCTATTAATGTGAAGTTTAAAACTGTAGAAAAAATAAAATAAAGGGAATTCCCTGGTGGTCCAGTGGTTAGGACTCTGTGCTTGTACTGCAGGGGGCCTGGGTTCAAACTGGAGAATACATCCCCAGTCACATGACCTATAAGAAAAGTATCCATGTTGTACATATAATGCTCTTTTGTACATGTCAAAATGCGTCATTACTTTATTTTCTATCACTTTGTTCTACTTTTTGAGGAAACAGAAGAACTGATAATGGTAAATAAGAATGACATACTTTTGTTCTCCACGACAGGGTACATATATTTCTAAACACACAATGAGTATGTAACACATAAAATGTATGAAACTGACTCCAAGGTTTACTTTTGTACAATTAATAAAAATAATCTGGATAAAAATAAATCCCAATATGGAGAAAAACAAGGTTAATGTGAAATCTAGACAGCTGACTAGATGAGTGCAGCTGAAAAATTGCATAATTACATCCCTAATTGTGTATGTTTTTATAAAGCATAAGTCATAGGTCAAGTGTAAGCATTTGTTTTTATTTTGCAAAATGATCATGTCCAGTACACTGTATAAAGCCAAACTAACTAAGATTAATGCACAATCCTAATTTAGTGTGATTGGGACTTCCTGCTGGCATTTATGTATTGGTTTAAATGCATTAGAAAGCAACCATCTATTTATTATTTTTATTAGATGATCAAATGAGTCATATTTTTAAATGCTAATAATCAATATGAGTTTAACTAAAATCATATCATTAAAAATGAAGGTATATGCTTACACCTAAAATTTACATTCTCTTCTGAATCTGAATCAGAATGGTCACTGTATCCAAACTTTATTCTTGTGGCTAGATGAACAAAAACCAATAAAAGGCTTACTAATAATTCTAGATTTATCAAATTTACTTTTGAAAACTTTTAATAGGAAGAATGTGGGGATGACATGAGAGAGTAATTAATGGCAGTGTGGGGTGATGTACAGAACCTTTAACTAGTTGGCTTCTTATGTCCTCATTTCTGTATTAACCCACTGTGCATCAGCCATTTTAAAAAATTTTTCTCTCTGAATCTCTGTTTCCTTGTCCTTAAATTGAGTTAGTTGAACAAGTCTTTAAGGTCTTGTCTGCTTGAAAGGCTGTCTGAGTTTATGGACTCCCGTCCCCACGACCAAACGAAGCCAGGTTAAATATGAATTACTCATGGAGGGCTTGAAACGTAATTTCTATTGAGGTTTACCAAAGACTCAGGTATTGAGTTGCCATTACTTCCTGCCTGGGGTGTTGAATACATACAAAGTTTCAAAGGTTTAGTTCAAAATAGGAAATTCATTTGAAACAGAGTTGGAAGTGATTTTTTTTAAAGTTATAAATAGGTGGTATATTTTACAAATTTCCTGACTTACATCCAATCTAGTTTGATTTTGTGAGACTCCATAAAAAACAGAAAGCTTTATTCCCATTGGCAGTACTATCTACCCATTGTTTTCAGTGTTCTTACACATGCCAGCAGGGCTATGCCTTATTGGCACCCGATTCTACAGGTGTGTTCTACAGTCATATTAAAAATGGTGATCAGAGGCTTCCCTGGTGGTGCAGTGGTTGAGAGTCCACCTGCCGATGCAGGGGACACGGGTTCGGGCCCCAGTCCGGGAAGATCCCACATGTCGCAGATAGGCTGGGCCCGTGAGCCATGGCCGTTGAGCCTGCGTGTCCGGAGCCTGTGCTCTGCAATGGGAGAGGCCACAACAGTGAGAGGCCCGCGTATGGCAAAAAAAAAAAAAAAATGGTGATCAGTATGCATTGAACACTTTGCATGACTGAAGCACTGTTCTAAGTTTCCATGTAGTAACTCACTTAATGGTCTTAACAACATGTCACTCCTGTGAAATGACTATTTTCCCCATTTTACTGAGGGGGAAACACAGAGATAGAGGGGTTAAGTTACTTTTTCAAATTACCCAGCTTGGAAGAATGACAGAGCAGGCTTTGAATTTAGATAGTCTGGTTCTGGAGTCCATCTCCTAAGTATTATCTCTATATGTGATCTAAATACTCTGGTTACCAACATATTTCCTGAAATTATAAGTTGGTATAAACCTTACTCAGGTAGTTTTCTATAAAAATACTAGAAAAATATTCTTTAACTGAAATCTAAATTATAATTACAAAAATTTATTTGCAATGGATGGCACATACTACAGAATAAGAACAGTTTCCTAAATAATTACATACGCATAATTATATAGATGCTCAACTGCCAATTACAGTCATTGTTTTCTTCAGGTTCATGTCCAGTCCTTTTTTTGTAATCACTGTTGAAGGTCTTAGCTAAATGCAATCAAGTGAAATATCCCGGTTCGTGTCTTTTTAGATCCATTTCAACTTTTGGTGGTTTTCTGCAACATTTGAAAAATATCTCCATGCCATGATAATTACTATAAAAATGGTCATTTGCTTTTGTTGGGATTTTTTACTACAATTATGTAGAATCCTGCACCTGGCACAGAGCACGGTGCTTAGACATACTTGTTGAGTAAACCTTAGAATTCTCAGGTTCGCTCTCCATGATTGACCTGAGCTGCCATCTCCATATACTCTATGCCTGGAACTCTACTTATTCCTTATTTAAATTATTCTCAGAACTGAAGGGGTTCCCTTTATCCTTGTATGCATTCAGCAAAAGTCAGGCATGGTTATTCATTTAACAGTCACTCTTTCTTCTCCGTGGACTTCCTCTGCCTCCACAACTCCTTAAGCTGCTTCATGCTTTTAACAGAGGTTTTAGACTTCCCGATAAGAAGACGTAGCTTCAGCCAATACATACTTACTGGACACATACAAAAGGCCAAGCCCTTTCAAGCTGAGTATGACTTAACAAAGATTACATGGCTCAGAAACAATGGACTAGGCTATGTTTCCTACCTAGTATTAGTCAATATTTTCCTTTCCTTTGGTACTTAACCATTTCATCGCTGGCATGTGTGGGCTGCAATATAATTGTAGAGACCGGCTGGTGGACACGACATAGATCTAATTTATTCATTGGATGTTAATGATGGGTTTTCTGAAAGAGTACACATTTTTAGTAGAAGTGCATTCTAGCTAGGCATCCAACTAACACTGAATAATTAATGACCTATGCTGCTCCTCACAGGAAATTTATATTCATAATAGTCTTAATTGAAACTAAAATATGATTTTTAGAAAAACTTTTCTCTTCCTAAAGATATATTGTCTTCGTGGAGGGGTTGATGTTCAGTCAACTTCAGAACCGAGGGTTTCTTCTTTCCTGATGTAGCCTCTGTTTTCTCAAGCTGGGAATCCTGTCTTGATATGGCTTACAGATAGTGTTCAGTACCAGTAAGATCACTTATGTGATCTGTGAGAAGGCACACATAAGCATTCGAATACATACCGAGATAAATTAAACCTTCTGGGAAAGGAACACGAGTATGATTAGAATTGAAGAATGAAAAAATACCAAGCATTCCAATCCTTGTTGCTTTTCTAATAGCTGAGGCCATTTTGGTATTGGACTATCCCTAAAAAAATAGAGGAATAGTCTGGCTTGCTGAGTCTTGGGAGGTTTTATTGATGTGTTGGAAGCAGCCTGAAAACAAGAATGTAAATATTTGTTGCACAGCTCTTAAAATAAGCGGTGTTAATAGGGCTTACATATTAAAAAAATGCTTATATTTTTTGCCACTGACAATTTTGCTTTTGACCTGGAGATGTTTGCCCTTGGAAGATACTTTCTCAGGAGCTCTCAGAACATTGTGGCACACTGCTCAGATTTTGTTCCTTTTCCTATTGCTCAGCATCAGTAGATTTTACATATTATTTTTTCACATACCAAATAGAAGATATTGAAGGAAAATATTCTAAGATAAAAGGGACTGTGCACCATCACTGAGTGGGCCTATTTAACAGAAAAGCCAGTACAAGATAAAAGTGAAAGTGTATGATAGATAGATAAGATAGTAGAGAGATGATATATTCATAGGTAGGTAGATAGATAGACAGATAATTCTGGATAAGAAATAGCAACTAAAAAAGCCTGGTTTCCTGATCTCTATCATTTATAAGGAAGTTTAAAATTCCTTCCCCAAACCTAATTCTGACTGAAGACATCCTCAGCATTTTACTTTACTTAATCTCTCTCTCTCCCTTAATTTGCTCCATCTTCAGCTCTGGAGATAAGAGGTAGGAAGACTAATTAAGAAAAGGAAAATGCAAATGAAGAGGGACAAAATGAATGAGGAAAGCTGGAGAAAGAAAGTGTTGTCAGAGCAGCATAATTTTGTTCAGAAATAGGGTGTAGAGTTTAAAAAACTGAGATCTTTTTTAAATGTTCATGTCCCTTCCATTTGTATCTTAAATAAAGATGTAAAAGAAAATTCTACAAGGCTTAGGAGTAGCAAAGGAAGACTCTTATGTAAAAGTTCCATGTTACATCCATAGATATGTTTATTGAACTCTTTTAAATATAAACATAAGTCAGTGCAGTGGACCGTATAAATTGTACCTGGTGGTCCAATGTTTTACATGACTCATTTTAAATAAAATATCTTTGATCAGACAGTGATCGGAAACAAAAGATTAAAGGGAAAACCATTTTTGGTCTCAGAATTTTCAAAGAATCACTGTGTCCTTTGTTGGCATAAAATGTATTAATTTAGGAAAATTACAGATCATTTCTGAAAGTTCATTCAATCAAAACGTGGAGAGTCATGTGGCACAGAAGACAAAAAGATCCAGCCGAATCCAACGGGGTTTGAAAGAGTCCATCGATCTTATTAATAATGAAAAGATGCAAAGTTGGTATCATATGAAATTTATTCTAACCTGAAATGCTAGAATTGATTTGTGACAAGTTCCAGTCTCACAACTTTAAAGAACACTTGAAAGTGAGGTCTGATTCCTTTCCTTTTATGCGAAAGTATGAAGTCATGTTTGAATCTTGGCAAGACAGCAACATGCTTCTTAGCTTTCACTTGGAATTAGGTTTCTGATGGTTTTAAAATTTTTTTCTAAACTTTTTTTAAAGACAAGTTTTCCTTAATTGCCACACATTTTGCCATTAAATGGAATTGCATAATACATCCGTTAATGTTAGTCTCAATGAAAAATGTATTGTACCTAATGCTAATCATAACAGCTCACACTTACTGTTTATTCTGTGTCAGGCGCTGTCATAAGAATGTGGAATGTATTAGCTCCTTCTATATCTCAGCAACGCTATTTTATAAGTTCCTGATGTGAAACCCATCTTACAAATAAGGAATCTGTGACCCAGAAATAATCATTTAACGGTGGGAGAAAACTACATGAAGAGTATTTCCTGGACACCAAGTTCTAAGGTGGCAGAAATCACAGTGACCCACACAAAGTAATTGTTCAATTAAATATTTAACTAATGCAGATGTTGTAGGCTGTTCACTTGTTATAATGGATTTAGACATATCAGTCTCCTCAAACTGTGTGTATGAGGCGTCTTAAAAATATTTCACATCAAGTTAAGTGAATTGACATATGCCTTATTCCTGCTAACCATTGGTTATCTGTAATATATAGATTATCATAATTATTATGACATTTTAAATAAAGTCCCACCAATGCTGCAATTGAGAGATGAAAACACCATTCACAATTCACTTTCTTTCCTCATTGCCCTGGGAAATATTCTAAAATGCCCAATTCAGATTTCCTTTATTTAAGGTGTTTTGACCTGAGTTTTTCATCAGAGTGATTATGGCTAAAACAAAAATCTTGATTTTAGCTTCAGAACTTTCCCATGCCCTGGATTAGGATTCTAGCTTGTGATATTCAAATGAGTTCTTTCAAAACTCCTCTATATTTCACAGAAACCAAATGGTTGACAGAAATATGATCTCACCAGAGGCTTAAAAAAGACTAGGAATGTTGAATTGTATGAAGAGACAGTATTTCCTTAAAGGTGCTCATGCACGTGAGAATCCTGGAAAAGCTGAATCAGTGTTTCAGTAAAGTTGACAAATTTCTACAGTTTTTCATAGTTTCCCTTTCCAGGAGGTGGAAATGTGTGGCTAGAATGTTAACACAATGATTGGCTTACCTAAAACATCTGAATTACATAAGTCTTCAAAACCTCTCAGAGAAGTTGCTGAGTTTCCTTCCTTCTAAAGTATCAGCAGATGTAGACTCTACTCTGTGATAGTGCCACACTTTAAGGGAAAAATGTCACTAACGTTTTCTTGTATGTTGAATACTTTCTCTTTAAAATGCATTAAAAATGAAAAATGCCTTTGCTAGAGCTTTTTTTTTTTACTTAATGCTTACAATAAAAAAAGAAATGTAACATATTACGATTAGCTTCTAAAGTGATATATTCTCTTTAGGATAATGTTCCATCCTGCTGGACTTTTAATGACATTACAATCACTCATGTGAAACAACTAACCTGGGCGTGAGTGGATGAGTGAATCCATAGGAATTCAGTTTTTCTCTTCTGTAGTTTTCTTTGACCTTGGGTAAATCACTTTGGTTTTCCTTGTTTAAAAAAAAGGAACAGTGAACCTCAGCATATATACATCGTCTTAGGCTTCTTGGGAGGTTTATTACAATAAAGAGGCAGAATTTCTCAGATAAGAAGTAGCATTGGTATAGGCAAAATCTGATCCACAACTTTTGAAAAACAGGCATTTGTTGGATACAAAAAAAAAAAAAAGAGCTGGGTTAAAGAGGTACCTTGAGGGTAAAACACCTGTCTGAAATATGTTTTAATTTCTGTGTGGTCTACCAAAGTGCCTTTAACACACTGTTTCCAATCAATACACTTTGGATCATTAGATTAGTGAAGATAAATCCAGTTACTGACTGTGAATAGAGTACCCAGATTCTAAATGATTTTCAGAAATAAAATTGCAAGGCATTATGGATTTGAAATTTCTGTTCAGTCACCTCCTATCAGACTTATTGTTCAGTAATGCATATATTTCATACTATTTCATGTCTGATT
Organism: Delphinus delphis; assembly: GCF_949987515.2. Taxonomy (NCBI): domain Eukaryota; kingdom Metazoa; phylum Chordata; class Mammalia; order Artiodactyla; family Delphinidae; genus Delphinus; species Delphinus delphis. The sequence goes on along the minus strand of NC_082694.2, from coordinate 5,222,136 downwards.
GAAGGAATGACCATGAGGTAGATTCCCAGAATGATACTTGTCATTATCTCTTTTTTTAATATATATATATATAATATATTATAATATTATATATAAATTTTATATTTGTATACAATATGTATTATTTAATATTACATTTATATATAAATATTATATCTTTATATATATTTGTATATATAAATATATATACTATAAAAATATATATACTTTTAATTTTAGATGAGTATAGATTTAAAGAAAAATATCAGTAATAGTAGAGATTCCTATATATCTCACACCCAGTTTCCTCTGTTAACACCTTACATTGGCATTGTACACTTGTTCCAATTAATGAACTAATATTGATACATCATTATTAACTAAAGCCCACCCATCATTTAGCTGTCTTTAGTTTTTACTACATTTTTTTTCTGTTGCAGGATCCCATCCAGAATACCACGTTATATTTAGTTATGTTTCCTTAGACTCCTCTTGGCTGTGACAGTTTTCCAGACTTTCCTTGTTTTGAGGAATACTGGCTGGGTAGTTTCTAGAAAGTCCCTCAGTTGGAATTTGTCTGACATTTTTCTCATGATGCACTGTGGTTGTGGGTTGTTGGGAAGAAGACCACAGAGGTTAAGTAGCACTCTCATTCCATCTTTCAAGGTCACATATTACCAATGTTACATATTGCTTCTGATGCTAATCTTGACCCCTCAGCTTAGGTAGTGTTGTCACATCTCTCCACTGGGAAGTGACTGTTTTACCCTTTTCCAATTCTACTCATTAGAAGGAAGTTTAGATGTGCAACTCACTTAAAGAGTGAGGTTATGGCCCACCTTACTGAGGACAAAGTATCTACGTACCTACATAAATTATTTGGAATTCTTCTTCACAGGAGATCTAGCTTTCCAACATTTATTTTCATCAATATGGACTCATGGTTATTTATCTTACACTCTATAATCCAATGGTATTTTATTTATTTACTTTCTCTAATTTTTTGGTCAATTTCTTGGGATTATACAGGCAGAAATGTTATCTGTGAATAAAGGGAGTTTAACTTCTTCCTTCCCTACCTGTATGTTTGTTATTTATTTTTCTTGTTTTATTGAACTAGATAGGGATTCTAGTATCATGTTGAATTGAGATGGGAAAATTGGACATCTTTGTTTTGTTTCTGATCTTAGGGATAAAGCATCTAGTATCTCACCATTAACTATGTTGTTAGCTGTAGGTTTTAATAAGATTTTTTTTTAACCAAGTTGAGGATGTTCCCACATGTTCCTAATTTCTAAAGAGTTTTTTATCATGAACAGGTGTTGGATTATGTCAAAGGCTTTTTCTGCATGTATGTATATGATCATATGATTTACTTTCTTCAGTCTGTTGATGTTATGGATTGCATTAATTGATTCTGAATGTTGAGTCAGTTGCATATTTGGAATAAGTCCCACTAGAACAGTCTTTATAATTTTTTAATACATTGTAGATTTATTTTTCTACTTTGTTAAGGATTTTTACAACTATATTCATGGATTTTTGCATCTATATTCACATATATTGGCCTGTAGTTTTTCTTTTTTTGATTGTCTTCATCTGATTTTGGTATTAGGGTAATGCTGGCCTCATAGGATGAGTTAGGAAGTGTTCCTTATGCTTCTAGTTTCTGGAAAATATTGTGAAAAAATTGGTGTCATTTCTTTCTTAAATATTTGATAGAATTTACTAATCAAATCATTTGATCTTGTCCCTTCTTTTTTTGAAGATAATTAATTATTGATTTGATTAATTTAATATATGTGAGACTATTCAGATTATCTCTTCTTGTGTGAGTATGGTAGTTTGTAATTTTCAAGGAATTGATCAATTTCATATAAATTATAAAATCTGTGGACAGAGAATAGTTCATGATATTCCTTTATTACCATTTTAATGTCCATGGAAACAATAGTGATGACCACTCTTTCATTTATGATATTGGTCTTTTTTAAAAAAATCTCTCCTTTTTCTTAGTTAGCCTGGCAAGACATTTATCAATTTGATTCATGTTTTCAAAGAATCATGTTTGGGCTTGATTATTTTCTCCATCGTTTCCCTGTATTCAATTTAATTGATATCTATCTGCTCCACTTTTTTTCTTCTTTATTGTATTCTGTTTACTTCAGATTTAGTTTTCTCTTGTTTTTGTAGTATTCTAAGGTGGGAACTTAGAATATTGATTTTAGATCTCGTTTTTCGTTTCTAGAATTTGCATTTATTAAGGAGAATGCTCTAGGTGTGTTTCACAGTGATGAATGATCTCTTCTCCCTGCCAGAGTATTGAAGCGTTCTTTCTTAGTTCTCACTGTGATAACTAGGTGGGGTTCCTGGAAGTAATATCTATGAAAGTTTGGGGAGCCCCTAAGACCACAACCCTAGGACTTTCTCATTCTCATGCTAGTTGAGACCCAGCCTTCATCTACTTGTCAAAATTATCATTTAAGTGCCATTCCTACCCGTTTACGCCTCCATTGGCTTCTGCTCTGGATAAGCAAATTCAGTAGGGACTCTCTGAATTTGCCTATCTCTCCAGATTTGGGATGATGGTTTGCTGGTAGTTCTCTAACGGGTTCAAGAAAAATTGTTGGCTTTCAATTTGGTAAGCTTTACTTGTTGTAAGTACAAGAGTGAAGACTACCAAGGTCTTTGTATGTTAGAGCTGGAACAAGAAATCTTGCCATTATATTTTTTCGTTCTTACTTTATTTTTTTAATTAAAAAGTTAAGAACTTAACCTTTCTTCTATTCTTAGAGGGCATATACAGAAGATCATTCTGTCTGATTTCTTTAGATAAATACCGGATTTGGGATAAATTATTTTTTAAAATATTCTTCCTCTTAAACATTCTATTTTCCTCTTAAACAACACTATTGTACAGATTTTTGTTCAGGCATATTTAAAATTTTTATAAAAATTGCTTTTATTATAAGTCCAGACTCAACTCCTCATAATACATAATTATCTGATAAACCATAACTTAGGAAAATAAAATTTTTAAGAGAGAAAATAGTAAATTTAATATGTTGTTTATACAAGCGAACATAACCAAAGTTTAAAAGAGCACTTAAGTGTTCTGATTCTTTTTTGCGTTGTGTGGGTAAATTTCTTCTCTTCCAAGAACGTTTTAAAGTACCTTTTTAAAGAGTGGTCTGTTGGATCCAGCATGAGAACAATCCTTCTTCAAATAAGGCTTAATTGAGGGCATTTTGTAAGGATTGATACTTAAATTTATGTCTCTGGAAGTTTTATACTTTGTAAAGTTACAAAATGCAAACTAATCTCATAAGGAGTAGTGAGGTAATAGACTTTATAACTTTTCTCCTGAAGAGAGTGGAATAAAAGGTAAAACTCAATGGTAAGAAAGGCATCAATTTTTGTTGTTGTTGTCATCATATGGTTTTTAAGCTCCCCTTCCCTTGCCCTGCAACAAAAGGGAATTAGAAAAATTCAGCACAGATTAAGAAAAGTGATATACACAGTGTTTTTAATGTTTCCTTTTGTTTTGTGGAAATTTGCATAAAAATCATCAGTATTTTCCAAGATAACAAATTTAAGTAAAGCTCTGAAGCTTTACTTTACAGGTAATCCTGGTTTTCTATACTCACCAAATCAAAGCAATAAGAAATGTTCCTAAACTGTAACATGTGACTTATTTAATTCATTTGTGAAACTAGACTGCCTTTTTTTAGGACATCTTTGAAAGGGGTCTCATTTTGGCTCTAGTTCACCCGTGCATTTAATCAGTATTATTATAGCTTCAAATGGTTACATGTTGAAAGGATAATGGCAATAGTTACAAGTACTTTATAGTAGATTTTTCATGGAGGTTGCATTTCAAATGGTTTAAGACTCATAAGAAGATGAGTGCAGAGGGTGTCTGCTAATGTAGTGTCCCAATCAGAATTTTTTTCAACCATTTTTATAATTGAAGTATACTTAACTTTCAAAGTTGTGTTAGTTTCAGATTACAGCAAAGTGATTCATATATATATATATGTATATATATTCTTTTTCAGATTCTTCTCCATTATAGGTTATTATAAGATATTGAATATAGTTCCCTGCCTTATACAGTAGGTCCTTGTTGTTTATCCATTTTATATATAGCAGTGTGTATATGTTAATCCTAAACTTCTGAGTTATCTCTCTGTCCCCCAATAGACTTTTATAAAAGCAGAATATATGCTTCTTCCAGCCCACAAAAGCAATTAATTAATATCCATTATGAATTCTTACACTCTTGATGATGTGGTAGAAATCCTGAATAAACTATAAGAAGATAGATAATTCTCGTGGTCTCATGATTCTTTATGCCAAGGGTCTTTCAATAGCCTAGGATAGCTCAGGAGTTCTTTCTTATTCCCTGCACTTTACCCTTTTATCTTGAACTCTGTCGTCTGAAATCTCCATGGAACAACCATTGAAAGGAGTCTGGTTAATGATCTCCTGGAACTGTGTACTTTTGCATGAGAACCACCGACCGTACTGCCCCATATACGTTGGATGAGCATAAATAAAGCATTTCACAGGAACTGAGTACCATTTGATATATTGCAAAATTCCAGATATTCGAACTTTACCCTTACCTGGTCATACCGTTCTGTTCTAAACATGCTTCTTCACTTTTTGACTAATAATATATTTCATGAGAAGTAGGCAAATGTGATTTTTATCAAAGTAAGGATAGTCAGGATCATAGGGTTATTTCTTCACTATCTTGTCGATCAAATATCAGCAATTCCACATAAGTAAAAGAATTAAAACTAGAAACATAAATGAGAAAGCTGGATTTCTAACTGAAAACTTCTGAAAAATACTTTTTTCCTTTTTAATGGTCAGTATCTTTTTAAAAAATTTATTAATTAATTTAGTTAGTTATTTATTTTTGGCTGCATTCGGTCTTCATTGCTGTGCGTGGGCTTTCTCTAGTTGCGGTGAGCTGGGGCTACTCTTCACTGTGGTGTGTGGGCTTCTCATTGCGGTGGCTTGTCTTGTTGTGGAGCTCGGGCTCTAGGCATGCGGGCTTCAGTAGTTGTGGTGCACGGGCTCAGTAGTTGTGGCTCGTGGGCTCAGTAGTTGTGGCTCGCAGGCTCTAGAGCACAGGCTCAGTAGTTGTGGTGCATGGGCTTAGTTGCTCCTCAGCACCTGGGATCTTTTCTGACCAGGGATCGAACCCATGTCCCCTGCATTGGCAGGCGGATTCTTAACCACTGCACCACCAAGGAAGTCCCAGTCAGTGTCTTTTTATTGTGAAGAAAAACTCTACAAAATTGAGATATTATTGGCATTACTGATAAAAAACAAAACAAAACAAAACAAAAAAGAACTTTGGTCAGGCTCTCCCAGTATGTTTCCTGGTATTGCTAAGTGCTCAGTGTTAGTTGCTCTGATGCCATGTTACAGAAGCTACAATTTTAAAACTGGTTCTCTAGGTTATAGCATTTCTGACAAATTAATAACGTGATGCTTTGCTCAGCCCATGAGATTTTCCACTACATATTCCCCAACTGTTATCTACAATATGATGACAACTCGTAATTTGTCAAGAAGTAAGGAACAGCAGGAGCAGCTCTGAGATACACACAAACGAATCCCTAGCATAGAGGGGTGGGCAATGGTCATTTTGACAATTCACGTCATTGCCTCTTTTTTCCTGTCTTCTGCATGTTTTACTCCTCTCTTGTGACACATCCACACATAGACTAGAGCAAAGGCCAAATATAGGTAAAGATTAAAAATACTTTTCGTGCGTTGGTATAATGATCAAAATCTCTTGGGAAAAATATTGATGGTTCTTTCAAAGTTCGCACTCTCTGATATAACAGGGAAACAGTCAACTCCAATGTAGCCTTGCAAATGGTCAGTTGCCCCAAATAAACAATGATTTATGTCAAGGGAGATGCTGCTCTCATTTCTCTTCCTACTTTGTGCTCCCAGCGAGGAGAGGAATGGCATTTTCTAAATAAGTTATTTGAAGGTTGAAGATGTGATGGGCTGGACAGAGCTGGAAGCATGACATTGCGATCTGCTGCTGCCTGCGGTGGGAGCCTATCAAGCGCTCGTCAATATTTCAGCACATACGGTGTAATTAATTTCCCATGATGTGAAACTGGAGATAGAAACACTAGCAGAACAGGGGACTTTTCAAATTGTTTTCCTACGGGAAAAGACAAAAACACACTGTAACCAAGGCAGGGAAAACTTGGAGTTGATGTGAGAGACCCTAAGAATAAAATAAAAATAATTGCCAGAATCAGCAGAGAATAAAGGACACTTAAACATTTAATTCACTTTTCTTTTACATAAAATGGTAATGAAAGAAGAGCTATGGGATTGACACATATACACTATTGATACTATGTATAAAATAGATAACTAATGAGAACCTACTGTAGAGCACAGGGAACTCTACTCAGTGCTCTGTGGTGACCTAAATGGGAAGGAAATCCAAAAAAGAGAGGATATATGTATACATATAGCTGACTCACTTTGCTGTACAGTAGAAATGAACACAATATTGTAAAGCAACTATACTCCAATAAAAAATTTTTTAAGAAAGAAAGAAGAACTAGCACTTTGAAAGCTATAAAGAAAAAAAAAAGAAACTGAGGTAGAAATTGATGGTTTACAGATTTTAATAAAAACATAATAAAATGGTTCTTTTTGTTTTTTTAATTTATTTTTTATAATCATTGTATCAGTTTCAGGTGTAAGGAGGTTCTTTTTAAAATAACTTTGGTTATTTTAAAACCAAAGTTATTTTGGTTATTTTGGTAACTTGGTTGATACCCTCTAATACACTCTAATAACTTCTTCAAACTCAAAGCAGGTATAAAAAGACTATGTAAAAATCTGTTGCCAAAATCTAGGAGATGTTTACACTGAATGTAACCCACTCACTGCCTGAAAGGGGCTAGCTTGCCCATCTAAAAGTGAAGAGGAAGGTCTTTTATGGATTCTTCCTCCTCTTCCAGGTCTCTTGCTGAGAAAGTCCAGGTCTGTACAAGTAACATATTAATCTATCTGCCCATGGTGTGAGTGTGCTTTTCTAGTCAGAGTGCTGTGGAGAGTCCTAAGTTCCTCAGTAACCCACCCTCTGGTGGTAAAAGACAGTGAAAAAAACTGTAAATGGCCCCAACTGAATGTTTAGAACAGTGGGGATTTGAGCAGACATGGGAGACCAGCACTGACTGGTACGTTGAATCTAGGGATGCATATTTCCCACAAGAAAACAGTTAAGGAAAAGTGAAAAACATGAAGAGGTAGATAATTGAAAGTCATGGGTTATGAGTATTATAAAATAGTTTTCTTATTTCATCTCTCCAAGTGTCAGAGATCTAGGTAGTGGGTGAGAAGATGATCCATCCAAGGATAGGACAGCTGCACAGGATGAAAGCCTGCCTGAGGCTAGTAACCCAGAAATCAACTTCCTACCTGTAGACCGATGTTGGAAGGGGGTCCAGAAATATCTGAGCTGGTTGAGAACTGGAATATGAACAATCTATGTAGTAGGTCTGCTGGCTGTATCTAGAGAGATCTTAACTTTTTCAAAATTAAGTGGACAAAATAGCCTACCTGGGGCTTATAAAAATATTGTAAAATAAGCAAATCAACAAGGCATCATGCTGCAGGATTTAGATGAAGGAAAGGTCAGTGGAAATAATATAATATGGAAATCAGAGAAAACTAAGTATAATTATAATATAATTTCAATAAATGCTATTGATATATTCAGTAGCATACAAAAAAGGGGGCCTGTATAAAATGAGAGCAGAAATATGTGAGCTAATTTAATCTGAGGGAAAGTTAATAACTTGAGATGGAAAAGGGGCTACACAAGTAAAAATGCAAGATGAAAATTGACATCTGTGCTGGAGGCATGATGAGCAGAAACGACACCACCAAAAGTTGAGTCAGAAATGTGGAGGACTGATGTGAGGAGCTACCACAGAAAACAGATGGAGACTAGTTAAAAGTGGCATGTGGAGACTAAAGACTTCGGGAAGAGAGCGTGGAGCTTTGCATGTGTTCCTGACTAAGAAACTATAACAAAGGAGGTACAGGCAATAGTCAAAGCAAGGAAGTTTTCCCAAGTTGAAAATATTACTTAAGAATGAAAATTAAATAGAATTATATAGGCTATGAAAACAACCAATCAAAACATTCACATTAACTACCCTACAAAAACAACCACCACCAAGACAAACAGAAACCAGATTATCTAGAACAGCACAACAGTTATAATGGCCTCAGACTTCTCTGAGACCCTCAAGTCAGAAAACAATTACAATACATATATTTAAATTCTGTAGAAATATTTTGATATACAATTTGCTTGAATAGACCCAATATTTCATGAGCATATGGGTCAAATATGCAATATGTTAAGTGGAAGAAATGTTATCATGTATTATTCTATTAATATGATATTCTGGAGAAAGCAAAACCATAGGGAAAAAATAAGTCTAGTAGTGGCCAGGGTCTTGGGGTTGGGGGGTGCTTACCTACATAGGAGCACATGGGAACTTTTAGTGTGACTGAGTGATTCTGTATCTTTTTCTGTGTGTATTGGTGCTGGTTATACAACTTTATACATTTTTTAAAAACTCACAGAACAGTAAGCTGAAATGACTGGATTTTTCTTCATGTAAATTATACCACAGTAAAATAAAAGTTAACTGGCAGATTTTAGAAAAGATTAAGAAGGGAAAAGTAATATCATTATGGAGGTGAAAGATAAATTTTATTAAACAAATGCAGTTAATTACACTATGGGGTTGTGGAGGCAGATTTAAGGAAATTATATGAAAGTAAGTAAAATAAAAAGTGACATGGAGATTACAATGACTGGACCTTAGATAAAAGAGATTCAACATATAAACATTGATGTTTCTGATGAATAAAATGGAAGCAAGAACAGAAAAAATCGTTATGAAGATACATTAGAAAAAAATTTTTTTTTCTGAATTCCAAGTGTGACCTCGGATCCAAACAGAGCCTTCTTTTTCAGGTTAAGGAGAAAAAAAAACTGAATTTCATTCTGGTGAAGCCACTTATTTCAAGCTTCACTATGAGCAATTAAGCAGAAAAACAAATCAGCACTATCTTAAGCGAGGCTTCTTCATAGCAATGCTAAATTTCTGTAGACAGTAGATCAGTGTAAGTAAATAGCTGAGGCAAAGACTGTAAAGAATTTAACAATCAGATGAAATTTCCTTTAAGTTCACACCAACAGACTGACACCAAGCATCTTTTCTGGAGAAAACAAAAGAATGCTATTTGAGGATGAAATTCAACCAACAAAGAGCTGAAATCAAAAAAAGAACTAAACTCTATGGCAAGGGCTGAAAGTGAACATGGAGTTCTTTAAAAGGACTAAAACTGAGATGAAGGGAAGATGGCGGAAGAGAAAGACACGGAGATCACCTTCCTCCCCAGAGATACACCAGATATACACCAGAAATACATCTACATGTGGAACAACTCCTACAGAACACCTACTGAATGCTGGCAGAAGACCTCAGACCTCCCAAAAGGCAAGAAACTCCCCACATACCTGGGTAGGGCAAAAGAAAATAGAATAAACAGAGACAAAAGGATAGGGACGGGACCTGCACCAGTGGGAGGAGCTGTGAAGGAGGAAAGGTTTCCACACACTAGGAAGCCCCTTCCCGGGAGGAGACTGCGGGTGGCGCAGGGCGAAAGCTTCGGGGCCGTGGAGGAGAGCACAGCAACAGGGGTGCGGAGGGCAAAGCAGAGAGATTCCCGCACAGAGGATCGGTGCCAACTGGCACTCACCAGCCCGAGAGGCTTGTCTGCTCCCCTGCCGGGGCGGGCGGCTCTGCGAGCTGAGGCTTGGGCTTCGGTCAGAGCGCAGGGAGAGGACTGGGGTTGGCAGCATGAACACAGCCTACAGGGGTTAGTGCACCACGGCTAGCCGGGAGGGAGTCCGGGGAAAAGTCTGGACCTGTCAAAGAGGCAAGAGACTTTTTCTTCCCTCTTTGTTTCCTGGTGGGCGAGGAGAGGGGATTAAGAGCACTGCTTAAATGAGCTCCAGAGACTGGCGGGAGCTGCGGCTAAAAGTGCGGACCCCAGAGACGGGCATGAGATGGTAAGGCTGCTGCTGCCGCCACCAAGAAGCCTGTGTGCAAGCACAGGTCACTATCCACACCCCCCTTCCGGGGAGCCTGTGCAGCCAGCCATTGCCAGGTTCCCGGGATCCAGGGACAACTTCCCCGGGAGAACGCACAGCATGCCTCAGGCTGGTGCAACGTCATGCTGGCCTCTGCCGCCGCAGGCTCACCCCGCAGCATCTGTACCCCTCCCTCCCCCCGGCCTGAGTGAGCCAGAGACCCCGAATCAGCGGCTCCTTTAACACCGTCCTGTCTGAGTGAAGAACAGACGCCCTCTGGCGACCTACACGCAGAGGCGGGGCCAGATCCAAAGCTGAGCCCCGGGACCTGTGAGAACAAAGAAGAGGAAGGGAAATCTCTCCCAGCAGCCTCAGGAGAAGCGGATTAAATCTCCACAATCAACTTCATGTACCCTGCATCTGTGGAATACCGGAATAGACAACGAATCATCCCAAATTGAGGAGGTGGACTTTGAGAGCAAGATTTATGATTTTTTCCCCTTTTCCTCTTTTTGTGAGTGTGTATGTGTAGGCTTCTGGGTGAGATTTTGTCTGTATAGCTTTGCTTCCACCATTTGTCCTAGGGGTTCTATCTGTCCATTTTTATTTTTCTTAAAAAAAATTTTTTTTCTTAATAATTATTTTTTATTTTAATAACTTTATTTCATTTTATCTTACTTTATTTTATCTTCTTTCTTTCTTTCCTTCCTCCCTCCCTCCCTCCCTTCTTCCTTTCTTCCTTCCTTTCTTTCTTTCTTTCTTTCTTTCTCTCTCTTTCTTTCTTTCTTTCTTTCTTTCTTTCTTTCTTTCTTTCTTTCTTTCTTTCTTTTCTCCGTTTTATTCTGAGCCGGGTGGATGAAAGTCTCTTGGTGCTGCAGCCAGGAGTCAGTGCTGTGCCTCTGAGGTGGGAGAGCCAACGTCAGGACACTGGTCCACGAGAGACCTCCCAGCTCCACATAATATCAGACGGTGAAAATCTCCCAGAGATCTCCATCTCAACACCAGCACCCAGCTTCACTCAACAACCAGCAAACTACAGTGCTGGACACCCTATACCAAACAACTAGCAAGACAGGAACACAACCCCACCCATTAAGAGAGAGTCTGCCTAAAATCATAATAAGTCCACAGACACCCCAAAACACACCACCAGACGTGGACCTGCCCACCAGAAAGACAAGATCCAGCCTCATCCACCAGAACACAGGCACTAGTCCCTTCCACCAGGAAGCCTACACAACCCACTGAACCAACTTTAGCCACGGGGGACAGACCCCAAAAACAACAGGAACTACAAACCTGCAGCCTGCAAAAAGGAGACCCCAAACACAGTAAGATAAGCAAAATGAGAAGATAGAAAAACACATAGCAGATGAAGGAGCAAGATAAAAACCCACCAGAACTAACAAATGAAGAGGAAATAGGCAGTCTACCTGAAAAAGAATTCAGAATAATGATAGTAAAGATGATCCAAAATCTTGGAAATAGAATAGACAAAATGCAAGAAACATTTAACAAGGACCTAGAAGAACTAAAGATGAAACAAGCAACGATGAACAACACAATAAATGAAATTTAAAATACTCTAGATGGGATCAATAGCAGAATAACTGAGGCAGAAGAACGGATAAGTGACCTGGAAGATAAAATAGTGGAAATAACTACTGCAGAGCAGAATAAAGAAAAAAGAATGAAAAGAACTGAGGACAGTCTCAGAGACCTCTGGGACAACATTAAACACACCAACATTCGAATTATAGGGGTTCCAGAAGAAAAAGAAAAAGAAAGGGACTGAGAAAATATTTGAAGAGATTATAGTTGAAAATTTCCGTAATATGGGAAAGGAAATAGTTAATCAAGTCCAGGAAGCACAGAGAGTCCCATACAGGATAAATACAAGGAGAAATACGCCAAGACACATATTAATCAAACTGTCAAAAATTAACTAAAAAGAAAACATATTAAAAGCATCAAGGGAAAAACAACAAATAACACACAAGGGAATCCCCATAAGGTTAACAGCTGATCTTTCAGCAGAAACTCTGCAAGCCAGAAGGGACTGGCAGGACATATTTAAAGTGATGAAGGAGAAAAACCTGCAACCAAGATTACTCTACACAGCAAGGATCTCATTCAGATTTGATGGAGAAATTAAAACCTTTACAGACAAGCAAAAGCTGAGAGAGTTCAGCACCACCAAACCAGCTTTACAACAAATGCTAAAGGAACTTCTCTAGGCAAGAAACACAAGAGAAGGAAAAGACCTACAATAACGAATGCAAAACAATTAAGAAAATGGGAATAGGAACATACATATCGATAATTACCTTAAATGTAAATGAACTAAATGCTCGCACCAAAAGACACAGATTGGCTGAATGGATACAAAAACACGACCCATATATATGCTGTCTAAAAGAGACCCACTTCAGACCTAGAGACACATACAGACTGAAAGTGAGGGGATGGAAAAAGATATTCCATGCAAATGGAAACCAAAAGAAAGCTGGAGTAGCAATTCTCATACCAGACAAAATAGACTTTAAAATAAAGACTACTAGAAGAGACAAAGAAGGACACTACATAATGATCGAGGGATCGACCCAAGAAGATATAACAATTGTAAAAATTTATGCACCCAACATAGGAGCATCTCAATACATAAGGCAAATACTAACAGCCATAAAAGGGGAAATCGACAGTAACACATTCATAGTAGGGACTTTAACACCCCACTTTCACCAATGGACAGATGATCTAAAATAAAAATAAATAAGGAAACACAAGCTTTAAATGATACATTAAACAAGATGGACTTAATTGATATTTATAGGACATTCCATCCAAAAACAACAGAATACACACACACACACACACACACACACACACACACACACACACACACACACATATATATATATATCTCCAAAATGACTTGGAACAAATATTGAGAGTGTTCATTTCTGGGTAGCAGGAAATGAGAGTATTTCTTTGTTTATTGTTTGTATTATTCTGTATTACTTAAGCTTTTTGGTAATGAGTACACGTTTTTAAAATAAAAATATCATGTGTAAAACTTATAGGTAGTATTTTACTTTGTATAATATGAAGTTAAAACAAGAGGTCACATCAAGTGATCATGTAAGACATTAATTATTTTAATTTTGTATTTTTAGGCATGTTTCTGGTTATTATTATTACAACGATTAGGTCAGATAATAGAATGAGGCACTAATGTTTGGCAAATAGTTTTCTTTCCTGTGTCAAAACTTAGGGATAATTAACGATGACCTGGAATGCAGTGCTTGGAATGATGGTGTGATTGTGTTTGGGCTTAGAAAGAAAAAGTGCCGGGTTTCCCTGGTGGTGCAGTGGTTGAGAGTCCACCTGCCGATGCAGGGGACACGGGTTCGTGCTCCGGTCCGGGAAGGTCCCACATGCCGTGGAGCAGCTAGGCCCGTGAGCCATGGCCGCTTAGCCTGCACATCCAGAGCTGTGCTCTGCAACGGGAGAGGCCACAACAGTGAGAGGCCCGCGTACCGCAAAAAAAAAAAAAAAAGTGCCTTTATCAATTACAACGTCTGCCATAACTAGAAGAGGTAGTACACATGAATTTATATTAAAGAGATTAGGTAAGCATTGTGTTAGTGCTGTATTTATAAAATCACTGAATTTCTGAAAGGAGAGGTTATTTTGTGAAGTATACTACAGCAGTATCAATATAAACTCATAACAGTTTTGCTCAATGAGAAAACATTAGAGAGAAAACATACATCATCTTAAATAATACCTAAATTGTCAGGAACAAACTGTTTGTAGAACTATGGTCATTGGAGATGCTATTATTGAGAGCTCAGAAGAAAGTGAGGAACATGTTATTGGAAATGAAGGGAGATCCTCATTATATAGTGGCACAAAGCTCAACAGAATTTTGTTCTGTAGTTCTATGGAAAACATAACTTGTAAAAAGTTGAACTTGGATAAATAGCTGAGGGCCTTTCCAAGAAAAATGTTGAAGACTTTTCTGGTTTCTTCATGCTGCTTAGAGTGAAATGTGCAGGGAGAGAGATAAATTGAGTGAAATACTGTTAAAAAGAAAGAAACCAAAGCGTGATTGTTTGGGAAATTCTTGGCCTATCCTGATGGCAAAAGACAATAAAATTAAGGGATTAATTCTAAAAGTGTGGCGAAGAGTAAAAGCTAAGTTTGTGGCTAGACAACTTTTTACTAAAACCTCAGACACATCAAAAGATCAGCTCCTTGAGTCACACAAAAGACTCTTTGAAGAGATTAGGGATGTGTCTCACAGATCCTCTTAACCAAAGCAGAGGGCCTGTAGGAATCTTTATGGTGTAGACCCTCAGCCATCTAAGCAGAAACCAAAGGTAGAGAAGGCATTATCTCTAAAAGATTTGTGGACGTGTCTTCTGTCTTATGGAGGGAATCCTTCTGAAACTCACACAAAGCCCACAAGGTTTATGATAATTTTATACCAGCACAAACATTGCTAGCTTGGACTTAAAGGGACAGAGAGAGGACAAAATGAAAGAGGACCATCAGACCCTCAAAATTCTATTGTGGGAAGCAGACTAATATAAGTACTCATCTGCAGAATCTATAGACTTAATGCAATCCCTATCAAAATGCCCATGCCATTTTTCACAGAGCTAGAACAAATAAGCCTAAAACATATATGGAACCACAAAAGACTACAAATTGCTAAAGCAATCTTGAGAATAAAGAACAAAGCTGGAGGTATCACACTCCCTGACTTCAAACTATACAATAAAGCTACAGTGATCAAAACAGCATGCCACAGGCACAGAAACAGACACAGATCAATGGAACAAAATAGAGAGCCCAGAAATAAACCCACAAATTTATGGTCAATTAATTCATGACAAAGGAAGCAAGAATATTCAACAGAGAAATGATAGTCTCTTCAATAAGTGGTTTTGGGAAAAATAGACAGATACATGTAAAAGAATGAAATTAGAACATTTCCTTACACCATGTACAAAAATAATCTCAAAATGGATTAAAGACCTAAATGTAAGACCTGAAACTAGAAATCTCCTAGAAGAGAAGAACACTTTCCAACATAAATGCAGCAATATTATTTGGAATCTCTCTCCTAAGAAACCAAAACAAATATAAACAAATGGGACCTAACCAAAGTTTAAAACTTTTGAATAGCAAAGGAAATAAGCCATTGAAAAATAAGAAAATAACCATGGGAGAAAATATTTGCAAATAATATGACCAATAAGGGGTTAATAACCAAAATATATAAAGATTTCATATAACTCAATATCAACAACAACAAAACAACAACAAACAATCCAATAAAAAAAATGGGGAGAAGACCTGAATAGACATTTTTCCAAAGAAGATATACAGACGGCCAACAGGTACATAAAAATATGCTCAGCATCACTAATCATCAGAGAAATGCAAATCAAAACCACAATAAGATATCACTTCACACTTGTCAGAATGGCCATCATCAAAATTATACAAATAATAAATGCTGATGAAGATGTGGAGAGAAGGGAATCCTTGTACACTGTTGGTGGGAATGTAAACTGGTACAGCCACTGTAGAAAACAGCATGGAGGTTCCTCAAAAAACTAAAAATAGAACATACCATATGATCCAGAAATTCCACTCCTGGGTATATACCTGAAGAAAACTAATTCATGCACCAATAATGCTCTTCATAGCAGCATTATTTACAGTACTTAAGATATGGAAGCAACCTAAGTGTCCATCAACAGAAGAAGGGATAAAGAAGGTGTGGTATATATATATACAGTGGAATAATAGCCATAAGGAAGAATGAAATTCTGCCATTTGCAACACTTGGGTGGACCTAGAGAGGATTATGCTAAGTGAAATAAATCACACAGAGAAAGACAAATACTGTATGACATCACTTATATGTGGAATCTAAAATATCCAACAAACTTAACAAAAAAAGAAGCTGACTCACAGATACAGAGAACAAATTAGTGGTTATCAGTGGGGAGGGAGGGGAAATATAAGGGTGGTGTGTGGGAGGCACAGACTGTTGGGTGTAAGATCGGCTCCAGGATGTATAGTAAAACACGGGGAATAGAGCCAATATTTTGTAATATCTGTAAATGGAGTGTAACCTTTAAAAATTATATAAAAATAAAAAAAATGTATATTATTGGAAAAAAACGAGTTACTCAGTTCACCCCACAATCAAACTTACATTAACTCTGGTTATAACAGATGCACAGAAATCGACAGATAGTTACCACCAGGTTCCATTAGGGTGTAGTTGTCTTTCTATTGTCTAACTTCATCCTATCACACAAACACAACACAGACACATATGCACAAAGTGTTCAAAGAATAATTTTGAACAAACGATTAATTGGATGACCTTTAATTGGATGACAATGACCTTTGATCAGAATTCTGTGTTTCCTGTAACACAGCTGTCAGCTCCCAAAAGCTCTATGGGCCGCAAATGATAGTAGTAAGAAAGGAAGGTGACTCTTCACTAAGACTGATGTGTGATGGAGTATTTGACTGAAATATTTTTAGGCAAAAAGCAGGAGATTTGTTGGAAGATAGACAAGGTGTAAACCATTTCCAACTATGTGCTTCACCTACAACATGCTTTAACACCCCAGAGGCAATGTATTGGTGGGAGGGTGGATCATGAAAATACGTTGCAGAAAGTGAAATCTATCCTCTAATCATTGTCTGTTTCCTCTCTGCCCTATTATGATGCTCTACCTATATGTCTATGTACCTAAATATTTTGCTAAGTGGGAGGAGGTTTCGATGGAATGAAATTGCATTGCTGTGCTCTTGGGGAAATGCTTTCTATATAACAATGAATAGGCTTCTTTTAAAGTTTGGTTATTTGAAACAGGCAAACCATCTCACATTTCATTACTTACTAGACTCTTTTGTAAACCCTATCATATAAATAACTAGGCAATAACAATCATAGAGATATGTTTCTTCTTACAACTAGATTCAAGATATTGCAAATAACCCTTTAGCTCCTATAGATACACGTGTATGTATGTATGTGTGTGTGAATGCATGAATTAAAATAATGCTAGGAAGTGTAAAAGTTTTGGAAAAGATAAATTCATATTTCAAAAGAAGTAAAGTGATATTTGTTGCCTTGATTATATGGCTGTATTGTATTCATCAGAATAAAGAAAGGAAGGTGGGGTTAATATAAGCTTAAATAAAATTTTTATGCATTAGTCACCAAAATGCTGGAAATCTAGTGAGTGTCCTGTCTTAAATAGGGTTGCAAGATAAATGAGAGGACACAGCTAAATTTGAATTTCTGATAAACAACAAGTGATGTCTTTTAGTATAATTATATCTTAATAATTATATGAGACATACTTATACCAAAAAATGTGTTTCAGACTTTCAAATTTAAATGAACACTCCGTACATTTATTTACAAATGTGGCTACCTTCCCTGCCTACCTTTTCTTTTAGGCCATGTCTTGCTTGATTTGCATGATTACCGACCAGTTGTTATACTTATCTATCTGTTCTATTAACAGATTTTTAATTTATTTTATATCATTTCTTATTCATAAAATGGCTTCTTTTTATTTTTTATTAGTTTTGCTTCAAAATTTTTACACTTTTAAAATACACCATGAGAAGATAATATTGTATGAATGACTAAAGTATCAATTTGATGTCAAAATAAAACATTGCTAGTATTTTTAATTATTATGACATCAATTAAAGATAACCATCTATAAAAACAGGAAAACAGTATTAGAACATGTACAGTCATAGCAAGATAAAAGATGCCAGGCCTGAATGGAGTCCATTACCAACATTGTTATCCTTGCCTAAACCTTAGAAACCCAGGTCCACACAAGCATCTGTTCCCAAGGCCAGAGTAATTTCCTGGCAACGATAAGCAGAACTGGCACATTAACGCCCCTGTGATTGACTTTGGTCTATCTCTGCTAAGTGGTCATTCTAGAAAATACCTTTCATAAATATCACCCTGTAGTTGTGCTGTGTGAAATGTGAAGAACATAAATGATACTTAGAAACTGAAAGAACTCTTTTCTATAAAAATGAAATAGGTTGAGAACTAAAGCTTATAGTATCATTTAAGAGAAATAACCCCTGTAACTGTAATAGAGAACACCCTATTCTACCCATCAAGATACATGTAAGCCTATTGTTAATTGTGAATCCAGGAATTATGCTGAAGTTCATAATAGAAAACTAGGAAATAATTATAGCTCTGAAGATTTTATTTTAAAGTATGAATAACATTGAAAACTTGGTAACTTCTAAGTGCCTAGACATTGGAGAATATTTAAATTAGTGTTATAGACTTCTTTAAAAATTAACTCCCCAAACATGCTTATTTAGGAATAGCCTATGAGAAAATTCAGAATGAAACTGTATTTGATTATTAAATGTGAAATTATGTATGATAAAACAAGTCCTGAAAGAGATTATGGGCAAAAAAAAGTTATATTTGCTGAAGTTGCAGAATTGCTGTTAAATGATTTATTTATTATATTTAAAGATCCAGGAATATTTTATCATATCTGTTTTCATAGTTATAATTAATTATTTTGAATTATCTTTTCATGGTCCAGGTGGTATTTCTTAAAGAAATAAAGAAAAGAAGGTGGGTTTAGTATAAGCTTAAATAAAATGTTTATGCATTAGTCACCAATACCAAATGAAACTGCATTTGTTTACTAAATATTACTTCAAAACAAAACAGTGGCTTCCAGAATATATTTCAGCATTATTTATTGTAGAATTTATAATAAATGCTTTTTGGAATGTATGTTTTCTGTGCCTATTCCATGTACTGTTCATCCCTAACCATGCTTCATTGGTCATAAATAAGAAATCTAAAAAACATTATCATTTAATCTTTTTTTTTTAACATCTTTATTGGGGTATAATTGCTTTACAATGATGTGTTAGTTTCTGCTTTATAACAAATATCATTTAATCTTGACTTTTAACTCCAATTAAAAAAGCCCTCACATTAGTTGTATTAGAAAATCTGGGAACAAGAGTTTGTACCTAGAGGGTGAAAGAGCGTTAGCTAATAATTATTTTCTAAGGAATGCTGTCAGTCTTCGACATACCAGAGCTAATAGCACTAGAAGCTCAAATGAAGGCAGCAAAGCAATGATTTTGAAATCACAGCAACATTTCAAAGTTAAAATATGTATTATTATAATCTCTGTGAGACAAAATACACAATTGGACTGATAATTGTACTGTGCTACACCAAAAGAGGGGTTACAGTAAGTTTAAGTGTACTGGAGAACTAAAAATAGCAATGTATTCCACCAGACTTAGAGCAAGGACTCAAGTAATGGGTGCAAGGACAAGCTTGGATCTGCAGCAAAAGTTAGTGGGGGTCTGGGTAGATGCTCATCAAACCGCTGCCCAGTTGCTGGTATCACAGTCTACGCTTAGAGAACCATGGCAAGAGTGGTAGTGCAGCCTTACCTAGAGATAAGCTAGAGACATGCACCTGTGCACCCAAAACATCAGATGGCACAAGCCTGGGTGTTAAGGGTGAAGGGCCCAACGACATGCCCTTTCTGAGTTTAGGGTTTCTACCCTACTCCTTTCTTTATTTTCCTCTGTATGGAGTTTAAGGAACTTTAGTGTTGACATGTTTTGTCTGTCTGAGGTCTCTGTTGATTCTAGTTCTTTGATGCCAGACTAGAGTTTTGCTCCATAGTTTCTTACCTGGCTTTGTCTTTCATCTTACTGATCTTTAAAAGCCACTGCTCAGTGTGCTGCATTTTCTTGAAAAGATAGCTTCAAAAATACCAGCTGGGATTCATAGCATAGTTAGTTGTGCAATGGAGCCACTATGAAAAATAGTATAGAGATTCCTTAAAAAATTAAGAACTACCATGTGATCCAACTATTCCACTTCTGGGTATTTATCCAAAGAATACAAAAACACTAATTTGAAAAGGTACATGCACTTCTATGTTCATTGCAGCATTATTTATAATAGCCAAGGTATGGAAACAGTCTAAGTGCCCACTGACAAATGAATGGATAAAGAAGATGTGGTGTATATGTATGTATATATGGAATACTACTCCACCATAAAAAAAGATGAAGTCGTACCATTTGCAACAGCATGGATGGACCTTGAGGGTATTACATTAAGTGAAATAAGTCAGAGAAAGACAAATACCATATGATTGCAGTTATGCGTGGAAAAGTAAAAAAGAAAAATAAATAAATGAACAGACCAAACCAAACAAAGTCAAATACATAGATACAGAGAACAGAGCAGTGGTTACCAGAGAGGAATGAGTAGGGGGAGGGCAAAATGGATAAAGGGGGTCAACTGTACAGTGATAGATGGAAACTAAACTTGGCAGCGAGCACCCTGTAGTGTATACAGAAGTCAAAATATATCGTTGTACACATGAAACTTATACAATGTTATAAACCAATATTACCTTCATAAAAATAAATTAAAAAATCACACCAAGTATAATAGACAGTTCTATAGCTCTGTTGCAGTGGTGGTTACATGAATCCACACATTCTGAAGTAACAGAACTATAACACACATTGCACCAATATAAATTCCCTAGTTTTGATATTGTACTATAATTATTTAAGCTGTAACCATTGAGAGGAACCATGTGAATGTTACAGGGAGTCTCCCTGACCTATCTTTGCAACTTTCTGTGAATCTATAATTATCTAAAAATAAAGATTTTAAACTAATCATGCCATATATATATATATATATATATATATATATATATATATATATACACATATATATTTAATATTATGACTTTGGCTTTTTCTTCTTCAAAGCAGCCTCCTCCCACCGGAGATTCGTCATTGTTTTACTAATTAGCCTGTCCTACTGTCCTCCATCACTTTTTTCTCCATCTACTCTACCTCAGAAAGTTTGGGACACAGAATAAAACATAGAAATAGCCAATTTCTGTTGAAAAGAAAGCAAAATGTTAGAGATTCAAAAGACAAAGTTTAAAAAAAAAAACTGGCTTGGACAAATAAGAATTTTGAAATGAAAAGTAAAGGAAAAATAACTTAGGGAACCAAAATACATGTGTATTTTGAAAATTGGAGAAGTTAAAATTTCAGAATTAGGGCTTCTCTTGTGGCGCAGTGGTTAAGAATTAACCTGTCAGTGCAGGGGACACGGGTTCGAGCCCTGGTCCAGGAAGATCCCACATGCCTTGGAGCAACTAAGCCTGTACGCCACAACTATGGAGCCTGCGCTCTAGAGCCCACGAACCACAACTACTGAAGCCCACATGCCTAGAGCCCGAGCTCTGCAACAAGAGAAGCCACCATAATGAGAAGCCCACGCACAGAAACAAAGACCCAATGCAGCCAAAAATAAAATATATATTAAAAAAAATTCAGAACTGGAAATGTCCTAAGTTTATCTAGTTCACTCGCCCCACAAGGGCAAAGTCGTGGACTTGTTCTGATGGGAAATATGAATACCTATCTAGTAAATGAAATACTGAAAACCAAAAGTCAGGCTAGGAGGTCAGAAAACTGGCAAATCAAAGCCTGGTTTTGCAGAAATTGAAATAAATGATATACTGAATTTAGAACAACAGAAAGTCAAACAAGCCTGCATTCAAATGCTGGTGATTTACTGGTTGTATAACCCTAGGCACATTACATCTTCAGGCCTCTTCTAGTGATACCTTCTTTTCCCTGTGATATTGTGAAAACTATGTGCTAGGCACTCAGTGTCCTAAGAAAATGCAAGGTATTCAATAGATATGAGATACCATAATTATTATTGTTTAGAGCAATAATAGAGCAATGCTTTCCAAATTGTATCATTACAAGGAACTCTGCCTCACTAATGTTGATTGGTGTCCTACAAAGCACAAACAAAACAAAGAAACACACATACAACTCTCATCTGAATGAATAAACACAGCAACCACATATTATGTCCCCTTCCTGAATTTCCACCATTTAAACTAGCATATTAAAATTCCTGAGGTAAATAATCCGTGTAACTGAAGCACATGGTTTCTGATCTTACTTAATCACACAACTGCTTAAGACCCACTTATTTGGTGGGAAGGGAGCAGGGGTTGGGGGGTGGGGGGAAGGGGCATTGCCCTTGTTCAAATGGCCCAGAGCAATCGTCTAGGACTGAGATTTTTCAAACATTTTCAGCCCCAAGATTCATTTTGTAAAACCCTACATATAAACCGTATAAAGGTGATGAATATCTTCTGCAGGTAGTTCAAAGCTCCATTATTTAATAGCATTACTTTGTTCTTTGCAGAATCCTGAAAGCAACTCAACCTGCTAGGAAAACAGTTTCAAAGTCCTGATGGAATGAATCCTCGTGCTTCAGAAAAAGAATTCACCTGAACCAGATGCTCTCAAACTGAACTTCACAGGTACGAAATTTTTTAAGTATTGTTTTCATTTTGACTACTCCCTTAGAAACCAAACATCCTGCATGATCTCTGTGGTCATCTTCTCACTCAGCACCCAAATTTATCTTCGGTGGCATATGATCTCCTACAGCATCGTTGTTTAACTTTGGATCTTCTCAGAATTGGTCTGAATGATTTTCTTTCATTGAAAGTAAAAACTATTCATTTCTTGAGTGTAAGAATATATTTCTATGAACTGTATTAGAAAAACATATCCTTTCTCCTCTTTTCTTTCTAATCAAAAGGGAAAAAAATCCTTCTTGCATTAGGAAAATATTTAAAATGAAACATTTAGTATTTCTCATCTTCTATCATAGTTTGCCTTATATGCTTACAATTACTCCATTTCTTCATTTCTCTATACGAGAGTGCCTGTATACAGCCTTCTCCTCCCTCCAGCCCCTGGGCATGATCTGATTCTCCTCTTATGCCAATCAAATATCCCTTTTGGTCAGAGCAGCTGTCTCCCAGATTTTAAGAAATGAAGTTGATCCATACTCACAATAGGGAACCCTGTGCTGGGCAGTGAAATTCTTAGTGAATGAACAGACCCAGCTCCTGATACCCTATCTTACAATCTCCTCCTCCAGGAAGAGTATGGGAAAACAGAAAAACTCTGCATGTGTTTACACACTGGGATCAGTGTAATGAAGGAAATGAAGGCATTCATTGGATGCAGTGACAGAAAACATCAGAAAGAAATGAGTCCAGACTTTAAGAGCCATGGGAAGCTTCTAAAGGGATTTTTTACAGAGACTCAGGCAATTACATGATTTTTAAACAGTAACTTTAGCTGCTACATGAAAATCAGATTGGAAGAAGGTGACAGTAGAAGACAAGACCAGTAATAAAGCTTTTGAAATTTTCTAGGCAAAAGATGGCAGTGAATCGCACTAAGATGGTGGCAAGAGGGAAGATTTTGAATGACGAAACAGCAAAAATGTGCAGCTAGATTTTATGCATGGGTTAAGCAGAGGGAGGGATCAATGGTGACTCCAGCTCTATGTCTTGACTCAGGTAGTGGTGCCACTTGCAGAGATGAAAGAGACTGGCAAAGGGCAATGTTTTGGGACCAAATTTAGGGCTATGGAGTCTATTGTTTGGTTTTGGATATACTAAGTCCACTATGCCTATGAATGACCCACTCAAGTGGAAGTCCTATATAGATGGGTGATTATAACAGAAAAAATGAGATTGGATATAAATTTAGAAGGCTTAATCATATAAATCAGGGTCCCCACCCCCCAGTCTGCAGCCTGTTAGGAGCCAGGCTGCACAGCAGGAGGTAAGCAGCGGGCGAGCGAGCAAAGCTTCATCTGCCTCTCCCCATCGCTTCTCATCTCTCCCATGACCACCTGAACCATCCCCTCCCATCGCGCTCACATTACTGCCTGAACCATCTCCCCCACCCGCTCCCCCCCTTCTGTGGAAAAATTGTCTTCCACAAAACTGGTCCTTGGTGCCAAAAAGCTTGGGGACTGCTGATATAAATGCTTTTTAAAATTGTGCAAAAGAATGTTATTATAGGAAGAATAAGAAAAGGCCCTTTACCAAGTCCTGGAAAACTTCAATATGTTGTTTAGTTAAGGAAGAACAAGAAAGACCAGAGAAATAGGAAGTAAAACAGGAAAATGTGATGTCACAGAGGTCAAGAAAGTAAGATTTTTTTAAAAAAGAGGTTTCAAAAAGAAGGAGTAGGAAATTATGGTAAATACAACTTAGATGCCACAGTAAAAACTGAAACGTGATCATGGAATTTGGCCACTGTAGATTGAAGGAGCATTCAGGGAAATCGCATGGGTAAAAGACCAATGGAAAACTTCCGGTATTAATTCTGGCATGTAAAGAGCTTGGAAGTCATCACTCCCATCTTCCAGCAATTAAAAGCTAGAAAACTGAAAATCAATGATTTTTCTTGGGCTCATCAGAGGACTAAGGTTACTACAACTTTAAAGTCTGAGGTAACAGGCACATTCTGAGAATACCCAAGATTTACTTCCATGGAGCAGAAGCTTCTGGAATCCATGCACTCGTTTTCAGTGGTAATGATGAAGAATGAATGGAGACTGAGTGTGAGTTAGCATAGGAATGAGAAACTCCAGGGGTCTTTAGGGGGCCCTACACATTTCCAGACTTTCCCTCCAGGAACCCCACCAGATTCTTTGAGAAAGATCCCTTCGTGGTTCTGGCACGAGAAGGGAAGGGTAGTCAATGTGATGTACTTTCAGACCCTTCTCACTAAAAAAGGAAGGGAATTCTGTTTCTCTCCAGTCATTCCAGATTTCCTGATTCACCTAAGGAAAAATAAAATCAAACACAAGCAAAAATATAGTCAACAGGGGACAGGGCTTCAAAGAAATAGGAAGGGAATAGTACAGTCATGGAAGGGAATGGGAAAATGAGGGAAAGGGTGTACCTTGAGGAAGGGCTAGAAACACCTGTGAAGGCCTCACCCCTGAGAACAAGCTCCACTGAAAGATGGAGACTTAATCATTACACTTCCACACCAATGAGCTTTCAGAATAATGGCAGAGAGTAAAGAACTGTGAAAGGCACAGCCACTCTCTGAGAAACAGCAAAGAGGGAAAAGCCACAAAGCCATGAAGGGAGATGAGAACAAAATGTTAGAGGAACTTGAGACCTTTTGTCACCAATAGCTACAACAAACAAACACAGCCCAACCTCTAAACAGATGAACATAAACCCTTAAACTAAATGTCTATGTAACTTAGTCCCTATTACCAAATATGACACGTCCAGTTGAAAAGAAATTCCAAGGCTTACCAAAAGACAAGAAAAACCATCATTTGAAGTGACAAATGAGTGTCGGAATCAGACTCATATAAAACACAGATGTTGGAACAGATAGTATTTAAAGTAACTATGATTACTCTGTTAAGGACTCTAAGGGGAAAAGTGGATAATATGAAATATCCAAAGGGTAATAACAGCAGTGAAATGGAGGCTCAGGAAGGAACCGAAAGGAAATTCTAAAAGTCAAAACAACAGTGACTGAAATGAAAATGCCTTTGATGCATTCATCAGTAGACTCAACACAGGTGAGGAAAGAAAGAGTGAATTTAAAGAGAGGTCAATTACAATTTGTAAAACAGAAATGGAAAGAAAAAATGGCAGGAGAATGGAGAAGAAAAAATATTTGAAGTGATAGTCATTGAAAACTTTTCAATATTAATGACAGAAACCAAACCACAGGACCAGGAAGCTCAGAGACAAAGGAGATGAAATGTAAAAAATAAAACAGAACAAAACTCCAAGGCATATTGTATAAAACTGCAGGAAACCAGAAACAGAGACAAAATCTTGAAGGAAGTCAGAGGAAAAATACACCTTACCTAGCCAGGAACAAGGATACGATTTACATCAGATTTCTCTTCAGAAATTATACAAGCAAGAAGAGAGTGGAAGGAAATATTTAAAATATTGGAGAAGAAAGGGACTGCACCAGCCTAAAATTTATATATCTAGTGAAATAAAGCTTCACGAGTGAAGTAGAAATACTTTCTCAAAAGAAAGCTGAAAGAATTAGTTGCTAGTATACTGCTTTGTGGATCAGTAACCTGTTCCTCTTTAATGCCAAATAATATTTCATGGCATGAACGTTACAATGTTTCTAGTCCATTCATGAATTGAAGGACATTTGCATTATTTCCAGTTCTTGGTGATTTATTATTAATAAAGTCTTAGGAACATTCATGGACAGTTTTTGTGTGATATGAGTTTTTATTTTTCTTTGGTATGTACCTTGGAGTGTGACTGCTAGACAGCATACTAAACGTATGTTTAATTTTATATGAAACGGAGACTTCTCTGGCAGTCCAGTGGTTAGGACTCCGCGCTTTCGCTGAAGCGGGCATGGGTTTGATCCCTGGTCGGGGTAACCAAGATCCTGCAAGCCTCATGGTGCAGCAAAACAAACAAACAAACAAACGACAACTGCCAAACTCTTTTGCAAAATGGTCAAACCAGTTTGCATTTCCACCAGCAATGTATGGGCTCCAATCCTTCCACATTCTCACCAGCACTTGGTGTTGTCAGCTTTGTGTTGTTTTTTTCTTTAAATCCGTTCTAACTGTGCACAGTGGTATCTCTTAGCTTTAATTTGCATTTCCCTAATGACTAATGGTGTTGAATTTCTTTTCAAGGGTTTATTTGCTACCCACAGCTCTTATTTGGTTCAGTGTCCTTTCTCATTGTTGGCCCATTCTCTTTACCAGGTTATTTGATTTCTAATTGTTGATGTTTGAGGCTTCTATATGTGGTCTGAATATATGTGCAGAAGCGTTTTTGGCAAATAGCTTTTTCACTGTGAATTTTCATTTTGTTAACAGTGTCTTTCAAAGAGCAGAAAGTTTTAAGTTTGATGAAGCCAAATATCATTTTTTTTCTTTTATTGATCATGCTTTGTTGTCGTATTTAAGAACTTTTTGCTTCCCTCGAGGTCAAAAATATCATTTCCTGTGTTTCCTTTCAGATGTTTTATACTTGTAGGCTTTACATTTGGGTCTATGATTCCTTGTGAGTTCAATTTTGTATGAGATACAGGAATAGGAACAGGTCCTTCATCTTTTTCTTGCATCTGGATATCCAATTGCTCCAACTCCTTTTGTTAAAAAGACTCTCTGTTTTCCATATAATTAAATTTACACTTTTGTCAAAAATCAATTTTCCTTACAGTGGGGGTCATTCTCTGGACTCTTTCATGAGTGTCAGTCTTTACCTGAATATCGCACTGTCTTGATTTCATGGCTTGATAGTAAATTGGAAATCACATAGTATGAATCATCTGACTTGTTCTTTTTCAAAATTGATTTGGCTCTTCCATTTCATTTGCCCTTCCATATAAATTTTAAAATCAGCTTGTCAATTTCTTAAAAGAAATCCTTCTGGAATTTTGTTTGGTACTACAGTGAATCTACAGATCAATATGGGGAAAACTGACATCTTGATAACATTGATTGACCCAACCATTAACATGCTATGTCTTGGGTTATTTAGGTCTTCCTTGCTTTCTTTCATCAGTGTTTTGTAGTTTTCACTACAGAGATCCTTCACATACTTTGATAGGTTTATACTTAAATATTCCATTTTTGAGTTATTAAATTGTTACTTTAAAACATTTTAGGTGACAATTTTTATTGCTGTATATAGAAATTCTATTGATTTTTATATATTCATCTGGTATTCAGTGACTCTGCTAAACTCATTTATTATTTCTAGTAGTTTTTTTTGTGTGATTATGGCATTTTCTACATATATGATAATGTCATCTGTGAATAAAGACAATTTTATTCATTCCTTTCCAATTTGTATGGCTTCTATTCTTTTCCTTCCTATACCATATTTAGTCCTTTTAGTCTTCAGTACAGTGATGAATTGGAGTAGAGTTGCCATTGTTAGAAAATATATATATATATATATATATATATATATATATTCAGAGAGAGAGAAAGAGAGAGAGCAATCAGTTAAGTATGAATTTCACATAAACAAAATATTTTTAGTACAAGTATGTCGAAAATATTGCATGACACATACTTATACTAAAACATATATTTTTTTTCCTGAAATGCAAGTTGAATGGAGTATCCAGTATTTTACGTGGCAAACCTAAACAGGAATGGCAAATGATGAACATCTCTGCCTTGTTCACTATCTTATAGGAAATGCATTCAGTCATTCATTTTTGAATTCCCTTCTTTCTGTGTTCTGCTGACAGTTTTTATAAGAAATGGTGTTGAGCTTTCTCTAACATGTTTTCTTCATCTACTGAGATGATCATATAGACTTTTTTCTTCTCCTTTCTGTTTGTATGTATATTATGTTGATGAATTTTTTGAATATTGGACTAGCTTTGCATTTCTGAGATTAAACCCAACTTGGGCAGGATCCATAGCATTCAATTTTCCAGTATTTGGATGAGGATTTTTGAATTTCCCTTCATGGAAGAGATTGCTGTTGTTTTCTTCTCTTTGATTTTGATGTCAGTGTGATGCCTGCTTTGTAAAATGAATTGGGGAGTGTTACCCATTCTTCTGTTATCTTGAGAATTAATGTAGAATTGATATGATTCATTCCTTAATATTTGGTATAATTTACCAATAATGCCATCTGGCCCTGAAGTTTTCTCTGATGGAAGGGTTTTTAATTATGAATTCCATTTATTTAATAGATACAGGATTATTCAGGTTATCTATTTCTTCTTGGGTGTTTTGTTTTTTCATTCAGGGAATTCCTCCATTTCAACTAAGCTGTTGAAGAACTTTAAACTTTAAGTTTCTGGACATGAAGTTGTTGTTATTATCCCCTTATTATCCTTTTAATAGCTATAGGATCTTTTGTGATGTCTTTATTTTCTTCCTGATATTAGTAATTGTATCTCATCTCTCTCTCCTGTTTTTCTCCTTGTCTTTCTGTCTGTCTCTCTCTCCATCCCTTTCTCTTCATTATTCTGATTAAAGGCTTAATGTTCTTTTCCAAAAATAAGCTTTACAATTCATTGATTTTTCTCTCTTGCTTTTTTCATTAATGTTATTAATTTCTGTTCTTTATTGTTTTCTTACTTCTTGCTTTGGAGTTAATTTTTCTCATTGTCTTAGTTTCTTAAGTTGAATCCTAAGATGTTCAAGAAACATCCTGAGATGTTTCTCCATTTTTAAGCTTAAGTATTTAATCCCATACATTTCCCTTCATGCCCTGCTTTTGTTACATTCCACACATTTTAATATATTATGCTACTGTTTTATTTTTTGTCTCTTTTTCTAATACAAGCATCACTCAATATTTTCAGTCTTTTCTTTGAGCTTGCTTGTCAGAAAAAAAAAAACAAAAAACCCTGTCCTCGTTAAATACTTCCAAACTGTACAGTATTCATTATCCAAAATCTTCCCCTGTTTTCTGGAGCAGTTTTTCTTCTAGTGTAACTTCTTATCATGGCTTTTGTTTTAATTTCCTTCCATATCCTCTCTCTATATATATAGATAGACATAGACTGATATAGATATAGACATATACTCTTAAGCAGACACACACATACACAGACATAGTTCTCTTGGACACCATAATCCCCACCATCCTTCCGTCTTTAACATTTCAATATGTTACTATGTTGTGATCTCTTGTTTCATAGCTTGTGATCATTAGTTCCTCTTTTGCTGGCCTTCTGGGAGCGTAGAATTTGTTCAGTATAGAGATAGACTCCACTTTCTCATGGCTTTCTCACCTAAATTGATTTCCTCTAAACAAGCATTATCTGTCTGGGTCTTTCAGCACTAAGACAATTATTTGGGGAGTAATCTATTTCCTGGACAAAGTCAGAGGTGCATATGTCCTTGTTTTGACCCCATTCTCACTGAATTCAACACGTATTCTTCTCATGTTGTATTTGAAATAATTGATGTTCATTTTTGTTATTAAGATGATATCAGGGCTTCCCTGGTGGCGCAGTGGTTGAGAGTCCGCCTGCCGATGCAGGGGATGCGGGTTCGTGCCCCGGTCTGGGACGATCCCACATGCCGCGGAGCGGCTGGGCCCGTGACCCATGGCCTCTGAGCCTGCGCATCTGGAGCCTGTGCCCCGCTATGGGAGAGGCCACAACAGTGAGAGGCCCACATACCGCAAAAACAAAACAAAACAAAAACAAAGATGATATCACCTTAGAAATAGCATTAAAATAGCTAATATTAATGAAAGATACTCTGTGTGTTAATTATCATGTTACGAATCTGCCTTGGTCTAAGTTGCTTAGAAAACAAAACCTAAGTAAAAGCTTCGCTTTATTAGGAGGACAAACTCAGAGCAGTGTGAATAAAGGAGAAAAGGATGTGAGACCAAGAAGCAAGGCAAAGAAACACAAAGAGGCTGCAGCTTAGAAGAAAACCCCGCTGGCTCCTCTGTCTGGGTGGGATGTTTTCTGCACAATCCAATGGAACCACTGTGTCTCAGAAATGTCTGTCGCGGGGGAGGGGGGGAATGGAAAAAAAATTTAATCTGTTTGTGCTTTTCCATCTCCTGTCTTGGATGGGTCAGCATGTGCCCAACGGGGCTTTGATTCCCAGGCTTCTCCAGGGTGAGGCAGGGCGGGTGTACGTCCCTAAACTGGGTCCAGCACCGAGTCCGATATGACTCCCTTCTTTAAGCCTCATGAGATCCCCATGAAGGTGTTACTCTTTTTTCTCCATTTACCTTAGAGATATTACACAGGCAGTATTCACAGAGCTTATATTTAAGTTAATGCACTGTGACTTCAGCTCTGCTATATCACCTGATTTCAGTAAGATTCTGTGGAGTTAAGATAAAAGCATCTTTACCCTGCTGGCATTTAATATTAACTGGACTTCAGTCTGTTAGACTCATAAGCAGACATATACGCATATCCCTACCAAAAAACACAAAAAATCTAGCTTTCTTCTGAATCGTATGGCCTTTCTTAGTCCATATCCTTATGAATGATGATCTCTCGCTGGCAGAAGTTCATATGAAAATAATTTCATAATTGTTGTTCTCCCTTTTTCAATATCATGTCTGAAAGTGTTGTTCAAATCTCAATCACGTCCTTCCAAAGTCAACATTAGACTCTTCTATTCTTCAAAGTGGCTTCTTCTTCTTTGTAATAAGAAGCATCCTTCTGTAATCTTCCCATGCTCTGCTGGCTATTTTAAGGACCAATTTAAAACCTAAAGGTACACACTGTGAAATCTACAAGATGAAGAGAACATCCATAAAATATCCGTACTCTGTGTCCCTGAATAATCTTTTATCTTCACATCAGTTGCAGTACAGAGTGGGTGGGGTTTTAATAGATACTTCAGCTAATTACAAAGAGCAGCTTGTCATGGATCTTCAGGGTGAATATTCAAAACTGTCAAGAGAGTGCTTTATTTCATCTTTAATGAAGTAGGCTGTTTATTCAAAAAGCTCACAGGGACAGACTAAGTCTTGAGACTTGAGATAACCTAGGTACTAAATCTTTAGATTTGTTTTATCAGATATATATAATTTGATCGGTGACTTAAGAATGGTACCAGTTTATCTGAAAAAAATTTTTTTTAACTCATTTGTGTATACACCTATGTGTTAGGGGGATTCAAATTTCGGATTTTAGGTTACTGAAAGGTATTCTGTTGCCTTTGCTGGAGAGACAACATTAATATTATCTTGCTTAATTATAATAACATAGATAAGATTAAAGTTTAGATAAATCCTTAAAGATAAGGTAAATCAGATTTTTAGTTTGCTCTCCCTTTACAAAAATGGAAACTTTGGAGATTTCTTACTATTTCATGTACAGATTAGCTCACTCTGTCAAAAACTTCTCTTTTCATTTTGAAAAACATTGGTAAGTTTCATCTGTCATTTTCCTCAAATATTGGGTAATAGCTTGAATGGTGATAAGTTCTCTTGGCCTGGGATGGGGCAGGGGGTTGGGGTTTGGAAGCTTTATTAGTTCTAGGTTTGTTTAATAATAAAAATTTGGATTGTTTAAGTATTTAAAAAATAATAAGATATTCTTTTTCTGTGCCAGTGGATTTATGGAAACAAATGGTACAATAAAATATTTAATTCTGGACAAAATTTTTTTAGATGTACTTCGTCAATAGCATGGCAAATCATACAACTGGATTTTTCTGAACGTTTTTCATAGACTATCCAGCAAATCCCCAAGTAGAGGAGGATGGGGTTGTTCCTTGAATATTTCACAGTGACTCGGGCACTACGAGTGTTCACTCACACAGGTGAGGCTGGAAAAGGAAATTGAGAGTTCTTTTACTTCTTCATAGTTATTTTGAAGTTTCCTATTTCAGCTACCTGAAAAAAATCTTATTTTATGCACTTCCTGAAAGTACATCTCCTGACTACATACACAAGAGATCAGCCTGAGACTAAATGACCATTTTGCCAATATATTAATTGATTCAAATACTTAACATTAAAAACAAACATCGCGTTTTAGTGACAAGTTCACTGCCTAGTTTTCTTCTCATATAATTGGAAATGGAATTGGAACAAATTGCTACAAATAATTTTAGCACTGAAAGTGTCAACTCAGCAGTATACACATGCACACACATATATATTTTTTGGTTTTTTTCCTCAGATACTACCATCTACATGTAAGTAGAATCATCTGTAGTGAAGGAGCTAAGGAAGAAGAAAAAGAGGAGAAGCATGCTTTTTGAGAAATCAACTACAGACAACATGAATCGTCACATTTAATATTTTAAAGATTCATGAAGAAATAAGTGTTGCCAAATGCGCTTTAAAAAAAAAATCTGTTTAAATGATATTGATGGTAAGGCAGCATCTAGCAAGGTGAAGCACACTGATAATAGTAAGTTACCCCAAGAGATCCCCAGTCAGAATCCCTGTGCAGAAATCTGCCTGCCAACTGGCGTTCCTTTTCCCATTGGTTTAGTTAAGGGTTGAAGTTCTTCTTGAAGTTTCTTTTTTAATCATCAGATCCCGACCTTACAGTTTTCGCTGACTACTTTCCTTCAGGCTGTCTTTGCTCCTGTCAATTTAGGATTTCCAGGGAATTATTCTTCTTTGAAATGCATATTCCAGGCTTGAAATGCTGGCATATGTACACTGTAGAGCAATTGTGGAGGCCAAATGTTTAATTACACACGACAGCTGGAGCAGTAGGAGTCCGAGGCTTGCTTGAAAACAACGTATGCCCTGTGCAGCCTTAAGAGAAGAAATACAATTGTACATATATATATGGATCTCCACATGTTATCCACAAGATTTGTTTTTCAGTATTATCAGCTACAGCTTTAATAAAAGTCCAGCCATTCACACGTGAATGTATTTAAATAAACAGCCCCAAAGCATTTTTCCTCAAAACCTGACCTTACATGTTTACCACAAAAGCAGCTAAAAACTCTGGAAAGCATTTCCTCCCCCCGCATGAAGGTTTTGAAGATCAACCCAGAACACCCACATTTGGTTTAGGAAACACATAATGTAAAGACAAGCTATAATTTATAGGAATGCATTATCGGAGTGTTACTAACAAAAGAAAAGTTTCAGTTGAAAACTTGAGGGCCATGATTTTCATTAAATTGTTATTACTAAAATATATTCATCTTTTTGGTTGTTACAAATTACAGATCTCTAGTGCTTTTCTATAACCACAGAAGAGGAGGCAATGCAAATATAATCATTACATTTACATTAAAAATACATTTTAATTAAAATTTATGTTAGATGAACTGGCCTGGAAAGTTTGCCAAGAGCTATTTCTCCCCAGATATAACCCCTTGAACATTATTAGATGATTGTGGAACTTTACTTGATAGTTTTTTTAGTAGAAATAGTGATGGCACTCAGCTCCCAGCATTGTCCTATGGAATTCAGATGCTTCACTTAATCCTAATAATTAATCCATCACCCTACACTCTCTGAGTTTGATACTATTCATGCCCCCATTTTACAGATGAGAAGTGCAAGCCCAGAATAGGTTAAGAAGATTTCTGAGTTAACATAAAAATAAGTGGCAAGGGGAATTCCAGAAACCAAATTCCCCTCTACTTACATGTTATATTAGCTTTAATGTTTATCTCCGTATCTGCACATTCGTTAATGAAATGGAATACTTGCAGTGTGTGTAATAATAATTTAAAAAAATCAATCACTTAATTAATTTATTTGTTTTTGGCTGCGTTGGGTCTTTGTTGCTGTGTGCGGGCTTTCTCTAGTTGCGGCGACCAGGGGCTACTCTTCGTTGCGGTGCATGGGCTTCTCACTGCAGTGGCTTCTCTTGCTGTGAAGCACGGACTCTAGGCACACGGGCTTCAGTAGTTGTGGCTCGCGGGCTTTAGAGTGCAGGTTCAGCAGTTGTGGCGCACAGGCTTACTCTGCAGCACGTGGGATCTTCCCGGACCAGGGCTCGAACCCGTGTCCCCTGCTTTGGCAGGCGGATTCTTAACCACTGTGCCATCAGGGAAGTCCTTTAATAATAATTTATAATGTTAACTACCCAAGATAAGTGTTTAAGTGTGTCTGAATGTCCTTCCCAAATTATTTCAGCCCCACAAACCTGGTTTGACGGCTTTAACTCTGGCTCCATTATATGAAGAAGAAAGGATATTCTTAGGTTTCTTCCCATAGTATATAGTCCAAGGAAAAAATACTTTAAACAAGGCAAGCAGAAGGACTCTTTCAAACTTAGTTGCGGTTTAAATGATCTGTGACTAGAACACAAAATAAAACACGTGTAAAATAGAGATTCGACCAATATGGTTGAATAATAATTTTGATGTAATTAAATCCTATTTTTCATTTTTTGCTACAGAAATTTTTTAACTACATCTGGGAATTTTCTAGAAATTTGTGAAATGCCTCTTTTCTTAATTGTTGCTATATTTATGACTTAGCTTTGCTGAGCTACCAAGAGCGGCACTCTCTTCACTCTGCTGTATGTACCAGCTCATATCCTCCTAAGCAAAGCTTTCTTTTAACCTGGAATGTGAGTAAATAACTGGTTGTTGAGAAACAAAAGACAACTATTTGTATTCGTTCTTTTTTTTTTTTTTTTTGGCCGCACTGTAAGGCTTTGGGATTTAGTTCCTGGACCGGGGATTGAACCCGGGCCACAGCAGTGAAAGCTGGACATGGGCAGTGAGAACCCTAAGGGAATAACTGGGGAGAATTGGAAAGACACCTTCGTTAGTCATTTCATAATTCAATAAAGGTAAATGGCATCCTGGCACTGCCTGAGATGCACTTGGCAATCACAGTTTGGCATCAGGTTGTAGAGCTTACCTGCAAAATGAGGCATTTATTAATTTTAAACAGTAGAAAAACTATGGCATTTATTCATTTGCCAACTCTAAAAGTATAAAAATGTAAAATCGCTTCAAATTGTGATATATAATTTTTAAATGTATTCCGTTTGTGTAATTGTATTGGAGCCAGCTGGTATGCTAAATTTTCGTGAGTGATTTCTTTTCTTTATTTTAAACTGGAAATTGTTCTGTTTAAAGATTTCTTTCTTTCTTTCTTTTTAAGATGTCTGCGTATGGATATTTGCTTTATTCTAAAATTAGGTTTCAAAAAGAATTAATAGTAAAGTAATAGTAGATAAAAAATAGTTTAAATTTTACTGTATGCCTTAGGTAAGGTCAGATCTTTCTTTTGTACTAAAAGATGAGTCTTTTGGTTACACCTTTTTCTGTGTAGTCTGTGGGGACCTCAGCCAAGGATGTTGCTTGGCATTGGAAATGAGAAAGTTGGAAATATTTTGCTGAACAAATTTTGATGAAAGAAATTTAATGAAAAAAAGAAAAAGCTTTATTTGCACAATGTTATTGTCATCAAAAAGGGTGAAATTGTCTTTGTAAGTGCCAGGAATTGAGATTCAAACCATCAGAGACCATCACCAGGTCTCTATCTTGAACTAGCTTCTATTACGACAGAAACAAAGAAACAAAATACCCTCCAAAGTACTCTTACACTCTGAGTAGTGTTGGAAAAGTAGCCTGATAAGGAAGGAAGAGAAACGGGGTGAGTATAAGCTGGGCAGATCCCTTAGAGAGAAGTCTCCCTGCAAAGTCAAGCTAGGTGTTTCTTGAGTGATTTAAGGAGGTAATATTTTGTAGTTACCTCGTGAATGTTTATAATATTGTTGGCCAATATCAGTATTTTAGGCCAGTCTCTTTTTCCCAATTTTTCTTCAAAATTATCCAGATCTAATTAAAATTACCTAGGTAATGTAGACAGAGTAAGAGGGTTGGTTTTGGTTATCCAGACAGCCGATCAGACAGACCTGCCCAGAGGTTCTCATTCATCCACCACTTCACACAACAGTCCCCAACCATCACTGGTCTTGTGCCTTTCTTAATAACATGCGTGCTTCAAGATAAATAATTGCACTTTTTTTTTTCCTGCTAACCCCAAACTTCCAGTCCATCCCTCCCCCAACCCCCTCACCCTTGGCAACCACAAGTCTGTTCTCTATGTCTGTGAGTCTGTTTCTGCTTTGTAGATAAGTTCTTTTTTGTCATATTTTAGATTCCACATATAAGTGATATCATATGGTATTTGTCTTTCTCTGTCTGATGTATTTCACTTAGTATGATAATCTCTAGGTCCATCCAAGTTGCTGCAAATGGCATTACTTCATTCTTTTTTGTGGTTGAGTAATATTCCATTGTATATATGTATCAGATCTTCTTTGTAAAATATATAAATATATTTTATAAATATAATAAGTATAAATATAATAAAAAACATAAAAACAACTGCAACTCCTGATAAAAATTTGAATATTGAATGGCACTTGTCCATTTTTAATTTGTACATTGAATCTTTGAGGATGTAAAAATAAAACTGATCTTGATATGATTTTAAATAAGTGTTTAAAATTGGGGCAATTAAGTTTAATATCCACTATTTGGAAAATATATAATGTATGCATATCAAAATTCACTTAGTAGAAACAAATACAGTTAAGTGGCATCAAAGCTATTTGAAAATGTTTAAAATTCTGGGCCTAACATTATGACCTTGACATTTAAGAGTTGGTTTTCAATTGACCATATTACTGGAAGGAAAGAATTAATCAGAGAGACAGTTGGAGACCTTTTCTATGTTGTACGAGCTTTTACTGTAAATTATCTGAAGGGATAGTGTTATGCATGTAGAGTCTGCACAACAAAGTGTCCCACATAGGCACAAAGGTTTCTAGTAATGAGACTGAGCTGGTAATGCGTAGAGGGCATTGCATTATGAAAAGTGATAACTTTGGAGTAAAAGACATTTAGTCTCTGTTCTAGCGCTTTCAAGCTAAGTAAATGCTAGACTTTGGGCAAGTTGCTTAACCTTTCAGTTACTTGATCTGCACACCTGTGAAATGAAAAATGTAATTGTCTTATCATATCGAGTACAGGATGGTACCTGCTTCCACCTCTTCCCCTTGCCGGGACTGACCTACCGCTCTAGGGGCACTCAGAGAGTTAATATGACTGTTTCTCTGACATAGCTGAGGATCTTCGCAGATCATTTTCTTTGTGTTCCTACTGAGAGGGTCTTGGCTTGCTCTAGTCTGAAGTGATCAGGAAGAAGGATCATCCTCTCTCCTTTTCTCTGACTGCCCTGTTCACTCAGCCTCTGGCAAGACTGTGATAGTATAGGAAGTGAATTTTAGGGCAATCATAGGCATTGGACTTCACTTTTTTCACTTTCCAAGAAGGAGGACCTGCTCAAGGAGGGTTTTCCTTCAGATGCTCTCTTTGCTCCCTTTGCTGCCAAGTGAGTTCTCTTTTCTCAGATTCCTGCCTAGACTGTCTGTGTTTTTCTCTTCAAACTGTTCAGACTGACTCATCCATCCCCCTCATGAAAATGTCACATCCTCAGCAGAAGGAGGCCCCCAAATTTGGTTCCCAGTCGAGTTCCCCAGACCTCAGCCTAGGTAGCAAATCCTCTTGCATCTGTCTGAATATAGTCTCCGGGGTGGCCAAGGGATTCTAACACCCTGAACTTGGAGAACCTGAGTCGTCCAACCATTAAATATATGAGAGATGTGGGTTTGCTAGTTCCCTTACTCAGCCCTGTTAAGAAAGCACACCATTTGAAAAAATGAAAACCCTTTTGGTCAAGTAGGTACCATTTTGGGGTGAAGGACTTGGTTTTATTAATCATTTTGGGACCTGGTAATGCCACAAACACACAGGCAGAAACAAAACTAAATTGCTCTGATTGTGGCACCAGCTCCTGGTCAATTCTATTTACCTCCCCTCCTCCATCTAGGGTGGGAAATGGCCATTTTTTTCAGCCACACTCTCATACATGATTATGAGTGGACATACTGAAAAGTGTTATACCAGTGAAATATCGTTATTGTAGAAATGAGGGATAGCTTGCATCTGTATTTCTTCAAATCTAAGATGCCATCATTATATAGTGTGCACCATTGTTATATGAATCAGTAAGACACAAAAACATCACTGTCATAACTGATAAAACAGTGATGTTAAGATACATCCCAATTTCAGAGATGTCAAAATGAGAAAAATGATGCATCTTAGAATCTATGAAAGATAACAAACAGAAAAAATGCACACTTGCCCAATAGCCTATCAAAGTAGGACTTACATGACATACAAACATTTCTTAACCTGCAGCATAAATAATTATTGCAACATATATTATTGCAACATATATGTTTAGTTTAAATACTTCAATAAAATTTACATAGCTCTTTCAGCTTTTCTTTCCAGGGCTGACTAACTTCTTTTGTATAGAATATCATTTTGATTTTTTTCACCTTAAATCCATTTGTCTTAGTTTTTTTTTCCTGAGTTAGGCTTACTTTTGGAGTTAAGAACTCTTAAACTTATGAAAAAGTCTTTTAGTGAGAAGAAAAGATATATGGTGTGTGTGTGTGTATGTGTGTGTGTGAGTGTGTGTGCATGTGTGCTAGGGAGTCATGGCATAAATAAGGCCACAATTAAGCTATGGTTTCTGTGTGTACCCATTTACTGAGCTTATATGATCAGAAAGAGCCTTTATAGCAGAGTTCTTCTAAGTGTCTAAGACCATGTTTTACATTCAATCTGGATTCTATTTTGTAGATACTTAAGAATAACTCTACTATGTTTATCACTGAGAATAGTAATAGGGTATGGACAAGAATCATAAGTGGCAACTTTTAAAAGTATAATAAAATGACAGAATAAAAAAGAACTGTAAGTGGCATAGCTATAGATTAACTGCAGAATATATTTTTAAACAAACACAACCATGTTTTATTAAAATAAATAATGGAGCTTACCGGATCAGCCCATAACATTTAAATGCAGCCCTGTCTTCTGTTTCCCATAGGGTAATTACAAGACTCTGTCCACCAGACTCCCAGCTGAGCCAAAGCAGATTTGCGGGGAGTGAGGAGAGATTGGTTTGGGATTCTTTTTGCTTGGCTTTCGAGTTGCTGAGTTAATGTAGGGCTGGGTGTGATCTCCAGCCTGTACTGTTAAACAGTCGTCTCAACCAGGAGGGAGACATTCATAAGTAAAAAGGCAGTCATGGTGTGGCTCTGGCCCTATTCATGTTTGAAAACTAAAGAAATGAGAGAAACTATAAGAATGAAGTTTACGTAACTTTATCCAAGAGACCTGGGATAGGCCGTATTGAATCTATAAGGGTTGGAGCCAAGGATGCCCCTGTGTAAGGACCTGCTTTTGTCCAACCAGGATGGATCCCACCATGGTTCTCTAATGTAACACATTCCAGCTGTGCCCCCGGCTCCTCCCGCTACAGTATGGTAGGTTTCATCACATCCAAGGAAATGTATTGTGACTCATAACTTTAAAATATCTTAGCTGTAGCTCCCAGAACAGTCTATGCAACATTTTGCAGGTAGGGCAGATCATGTTTAAGACTTTATATGAGGGCCCTTAACATTATATTGGGGTATCTTTATCCCTTTTCCAAACTACATATAAGTATCTAGTGGTACCAGTGGGGAGAGAGAAGGGGGGAGGGGTCATAGGAGGTTAGGAGGTACAAACTATTATGTATAAAATGTATAAAATATAAGCTACAAGGATATATTGTACAAGACAGGGGATATAGCCAATATTTGATAATAACTATAAATGGAGTATAACCTTTAAAATTTGTGAATTACTATATTGTACACCTGTAACATATAATATTGTACATCAACTATACTTCAATAAAAAAATAAAGAAATTGGGGGTGGGGAACAGGGAGTAAATGATACTGTGGTTGTATATGGGGTGGGAAGCCTTAGACTTAAATTAGTAGCAGTGTGGTCCCGTGGCAAAAGCACTAGATGGAATAGAGAAATTCCAGGTGGAATCCAACCTCAAATCACTGACTGCATAACTGTAGTCTGAAACCTATTTGTCCATTTCTTTGTGCAACAATACTACTCCTACTGGCCCATGTCATAGATTTTACCATTGTTGTTCAGAAAAAATGAAGTAATAAATTGGTTTTAAATGTAAAAAAAAAAAAAAAAAACTACAGAATATCAAGACTGAAATATTAAGGATAGTTTTAAAAATAGAGATGTATTTCGACTAGAATCAATTCCTTTTCTCAACAATTCTAGGTTCCTTTTGGGTATAAATGAATGTCTTATGTTTTATTTTTCTTATTTTTCAAGAAAGGAAAATTATTTGCATCTCTTTTAAAATTATCACTCTTCTTGAAGGAGAAGAAAATATCTCACTACCGTCTTTGAAAACATTAAGCATACAGTGAAATATTTTTATCTTGAGAGGTCAATACCGTCTGGGTGTTTGGGGTCATGTGTTTGTGAGTATAAGGAATCCTAGCCTGGTTTCTAACTTACTACAGACTCAGACATACATGTGTTGACCTGTGTGCCAGAGCTCAACAGACCAGTGTTTAAGAGAGAGCACAGGAAGTGACACAGAGAAACAAAGCTGGGACACCTGTCTGGGTCTCTGTTGACCCATCATGCTTAACTAATTTTTCCATGATCTCTGACCCAGATTTCCACCATTCCACAGGGATTTATATCTTTCATCCAACAAATCCTACACCTGCATTCAATTAATGAAAGAAAACTCAACTTTGTTATCTGATGAACTGAGCAACGAGAGCCATTAAGACAATTGTTTTATTATTGTATTGACAAATTATCCTATTAACAACTGGCTACCACAAAAATCAATTAAAATCTTGGATGAAGAGTTTGAACGTCGTTGGATAAGTAGAAGTGGGAATTAAATAGTGAGTTGATAGTTTTTAAAAATATAGTTCATAAATGAGCAGCGACCAGATGAAAACCAGAACTTCGTATTGAAAATAAGAATACTAAATTATAACAGGGCATATGGAGCTGTTCAGTATTTAGTTTCATTTTATTTCATGCTGATGTACTTCTCAGTACTTGCATGACTATCAATGCTTTATTTCCTCCAGTATATATTTCTAAATATTTCATTTCTTGGGATTCCTTACTATTATATTTGATAAACTGCTTTGTAAAATATCAAATATGTAAAATATCAAAAAACTTGGATCTTTGAACCTTTGGCCATAAAAATAGGATTCATTCACTTGCTTACTTACTACAGTAATTGCTTATGCATTTAGAATATTGAGATAGAATCCATGGTCAAGGAATTTAAGGCTCCCTAGTATTTTGACTCTAGGAATTGAAAGGAACTATTGTTTCTTGGTAGAACAAAAGTTTTACTTCTTTTTATCTAGTGATAGAGAAAACCTGACGATCCCTTGGTATTTACTTCTGGCATCTGAATACTCCTCTTAAACTATATACTTTAAGCAAAAGTAAAATTAGATATGCTTTTATAAAGACAACGTTATGCTTAAAATGTTCAAGAGTCATTTATTGAACCATAAAGTATACTTTCGGAAAGAAAAATCAGAAAAACCACACTTGATAGAGGGACAATGAAATCTCCGAGGCAAAACTACATTTCTTCCAAAGTATATAACCTTTAATGGAAGTGAAGCTATGTAAAAACCTGGTAAGTGTTGCTTTGGGGGGTGGCAGACTTAATTTCACCTAGTCATTAAAGTATGACACTTGAAAGTCACTTAGAAAATGTACAACTTTAAAATGTAGAAGAGAAGAAAGAATAATTTTACCACTGAACATGTGCCAAATGGTTCATAAAGTTGTCTTTTCCTATAAATAGGGTTGCTGGTAGCAGAAGGCACACATTTGTCTAAATGATACCCGATCTCTGTCATTCATGTAGGTGATTGATTTTTTCTCTTGAAAGCTGCCATCAATCAGTACTGAAGAGGGAATATTGATAGTCAAGTGAAAGAACAATTCCAAAAAAAAAAAAAAGGAAAGAAAAAAAGAGGGAGTTAGAACAATTGCACCCCATTCAGTCCTTGAATAACTCTGTTTCACCCTTAGGAGTACAAAGACAGTAACTTGAATAAAAAAGTAACAATAAAAAGCAGAGAATAAAAAGATGCCCAGAAACTATAAAGCTGATGTGAAGCCCATATCCATATTATGGATTAAGAACCTAAAATAACCACAGTAAAAATTGATTGTCAATATAGAGTTCATCCAATGAATACTTTCTAATAAAATCTATAGTGCTTCTATATATTCTCATTGTTTGTTCTGTTTTTTCTAATATATTAGAATATATATATTCTATATATAATATGTTATTTATAAGTATACAACATAATGATTTAATATATGTATATACTGTGAAATGATCACCACAAAAATTCTAGTGAACATTCATATCTGCACATATTCTGGTTCTTTTAATAATTTGTTCACTTTCCTATGTTTCAGATGTCCCTTAAATGATACAGTAGACATTAGGTTTCTAAATGAGTTTATAGGATGATGAGCAATATAGGATAGGCATCTTATTGTAATCCTTCCTGGAATCTATTTTAACACTTGCCCTTTAACTGGATTGGGTAGTTCACTGACTGATGTGTAAGCATCACATGGGCTGTCTTTGATAGATTTGTTTCTCTTCATGACTTTCCTCTCCACTTCAACAAACGTCTAAATGCTACCTTTTTTTAAAGTCTAGCTTGTATTCCATTTCTACAGTGAACTCACTCCTCTGTGCTCCTGTGAGTGAGAGTACTTCTCACTACTCTAGCAGCTGAATATATACAACTCTTCTGAAGTTCACTTAACTGTGCCACCCAGGAAAGACTGAGAAATACATCA
This sequence comes from Delphinus delphis, assembly GCF_949987515.2. Taxonomy (NCBI): domain Eukaryota; kingdom Metazoa; phylum Chordata; class Mammalia; order Artiodactyla; family Delphinidae; genus Delphinus; species Delphinus delphis. The sequence goes on along the minus strand of NC_082694.2, from coordinate 5,178,785 downwards.
ACAAAAAGAACACAAGAACCCCAGGAAGGTACTGTAATGGTTGTCCCTTGCAGGCTGAGAATAAAGTTGGGAGATGTTGCTATTGAAATGGATTCCTTCATCTCGGTGGGAAAATATGATTCTGGAGAGACCTAGGCTGAGTGGCTAGGCTGAACCAAAGTTTTAAGACTGGAGGATTTGTAACATTGAGTTTTTTCAACTAGGCAAAAGATATCTCAAAAAAAAAAATCCAGGGAATATGTGTGGGAATGGATACTAAGGGTGTGGGACCATGGTGGAGGGAACATAAAGCTGGGTCAGGATGATTTTATTAATATGGACTCACTAAGCAGAGATTCTGGATTTTAATTATGAAGTTTTGAGGGGTTAGAAAGTGCTCTAATTGTTTGGTTGGTTGGTTGGCTAAAGTGTGCACCAACAGATAGCTTGCACTAAATGAAGGTGAAATGCCAGAGCTGCCTTTATACTGTAGAGGATGGGGTCCAAAGGCTTATGGAAGCTGGAACGTTAGGGTGGATTTTTCCACTCCCCCTGGGAGGTCAGAAGATCCACCTTTCACCATGAGTGGGGGAAATATTTTTGAGAGCAGTCCCACCATCCTTACAAAGCTCTGTATTCACACTTCTCTATAGGTCAAAACCAAACTGCTGCCAGTAGGGTGTTAGCTGTGAGTTTAATGCTCATATTTTAACTAAACAGAGTTGCTATTTATAACCTAATCTTTTACCTTCTGTTCTATGTTCCCTGTGCCCTCTGCCAGCATCTCAGCTGTTAAGAGAGTTTTACGTCACAGAGTTAGTCAAGCCTATATTCCAAATAGGTCTGAGTTCTCCATGATTCTGATTTTACTAGAATTAACTTTACCCAGTTAGCAACTTACCTAAATCCACAGTGGGTCTTTATCAGAGGGATGGGATACAGAGCAATATCAGTGACCCCCATTTGATACAGTCTCTCTCTTATTTTTCAGTGAAACCATTTTCTCGCTCATAACTAATGTTCTGTGTGGTAGTCACCATGGTAGGTAGTGACCAAGTCCTTCAGTAATTCTCAAGTGTCAGCAAAAGGAGAATCTTCTTGCTTCTTCAGCTTCTGGTGGCTCCAGGCTTTCCGGTCTCTGTTTTCACATCACCTTCTCCTCTGTGTGTCTCTGTCTTCTCTGTCTCTTATAAGGGCACTTGGCATAAGATTTAAACTCCATTTAGGTAATCTGGATGATTTCACCTCAAGATCCTTAAGTACATATGCAAAGACCCTTTTTGCAAACAACTTTATGTTCACAGGTTCAGGGGGCTAAAACATGGGCACATCTTTTGGGGGGGCCACCATTCAACCAAGTACATTGATCCATTTTTTTGGATTGATAGTTCATTCCATGTTGCTGCTGAGTGGTTCCACTGAATGGATGCACCACTATCTGTGTATCCATTTGTCTTTTAATGGACATTTGGATTGTTTCCAGTTTAAGGCTATTGGGAAAAAGCTGCTCTGAACATTTGTGTACAAATCTTTGTGTGGACATGTGTTCTCATTCCTCTTGTGTAAATGCCTAGGAGAAGAAACCCTCTGTAAATCTTCTGAGCTCCCTCTCTCTGGAATTCTTTCCTGTCTGTAGTTGGCCCTGCACATTCTAGCTACCTGGGTCTACCTGTAATCTGCTCTGTGTCTTTTCAACTCTTGGGGAGTGCTAGGTTCTGCCTGAGTACCCTACCTCTGCACCACACACTGGAGATTCCCTCCACGCAGCCTGTGGGTCATCACAGGGCTCTGTAGTTGTTTCTCTGGTCTCCGGAATCACTATCTTATTCTGCTAAGTTGTCCAATGGCTGAATTCTGTTGCTTAAATATTTCTTCCTGATGTTAGTAATCTAGCAGAGGAGCAGAAACTATTACCTGCTCCTCCCGCATGGCTGGGGAAAAGGCTCTACTCTTACAATGTAGTTCATTCTTTTGATTTACAAAGTTGTTTTCCTTAACGGAAAAGGTGTGCAAAATTAGACTCGATCTTTTATGTCAACCTTTTTTGTTCTCTAGCCATCCTGCCGTACCCTTTACAGATAGTTTTTTCCTTCCTTAGCTGACCTTGCTGCAAATCTAATATTGCTACTATCATGGTTAGAAAAGCTCAGTTCATTCTAGGTTTTTCCTTCCTGACACAGTTTTTACAGGTTTCTACTCCCCGTGTTGTGTGTGTGTGTATGTGTGTGCTCACGTGCATTTGTGTGTGCATGCATGTGTATGTGTACTGTTTGTATTGCAGGTTTTAAAGGGAAATATTTATGCTTCATGGGGCATCTCTTCACTGAATTTTCTTTGTAGAATTGTTACTAATTTTCTCACTAAATATGCAGCACAGAACAAGATTTCCTTCGCATACCTTTCACACAAAACAGCACGCTCACTGTATTACAGCTCGTTATTTGGTCTGATTATATACATTAGCAAATTTCCTGGGGACAATACCCAAGGCCTCACTAAAATTGGCTGTTATTGTTTCCGAAGATAATTTCTAATGTAATATCTTTGGAATATTCTTGTGAGACATTAAAAATGAACACTCTCTCGGGAAATTTAAAATCAATTCATATTTTCCATATCCCATACAGTAGTAGTATAAATAAGATCGCTTGTGTGTACTTACGGAATCTGAAAGAAAAATGTACAAAATTACGTCTTTGAGCTATGATAAATTATTGGTTAAACTATGGGTATGTGTCTGCATGTTTGAATGCACACATATGCATGAATAAATACATACACACTCATGTATATATATGAGTAGGTAGATATTCACAGAATTAAATGGTATATGACATAAATAATTATAAATGCTTAAAATAAATACCTTATAAAATTTAAGATGGCAACTATATAAAATACATTATCAATATAGACAAGTATAATATACATACAGTTAATCTAAATAATTATGTATTAGAGCACTAAGTATGAAGACTACAGTTCTTTGATACTCTGCAAATTTTCCCACTGATAATATGCTTCATGAAATAGTTGGAAGAAGAGAGTTAACCAAAAGAAATTCTTCCAAAAATGTCTACTTAGAACTAGTTTACTGTTTTATTTTTTTAATTAATGCTCAGAAAGTCTTACATGCATAGGTATAAAACTACTTAAATGGTGTAGTAAATATGACTCATTTTGATCAAATGAAAATATCACAAGTGACTACCAAATTGGGACCTAACGTTTTATTACCGTTCTCTGGATGATTCTGTACTCCATTCATCAGAAATCTTTGCAAGAGAGCACCTGCAGATTAGAATTTGCTTAATTGTCTTACATTTTGGAAATATTTCAATTGTAAATTTACTGAGTTTTAGTATAGCCCTTCCTTAAGTTTTAGATTTCTTTTCCTCCCACTAATACAATGTATAATATTTACTGCAGATTCCCAATTTTCAGATGCTTTTTTACAGAAGTAATTTATTGCTTTCTTTAACCACCTCATTGCTGGTTGGTGAATGAAATTCTTATTTTTATGTTTTGTACTTCAAACTCAATCCATATCACCTGTTGTATAAAATGGTACACCCATCTGTTGAATGTTGTGTAACTCTGTACATGGACATGGGAAATCGATTTCAACTCCCACACATCAAATGCCTACTTAGGGGTAGATCTGACATTGTTGTCAGGAGATAACAAGTGATGGAACAGCTGGCTGGCCTTCTAAGTGGTAAATGACACCCCCTTCTGTGGTTCAGGTTGTCTGAAGGATGAAGAGAGATGTGCGATCAGTCTGAGAATGGTACATCACAACCTCCGTGAAGGACCCATGCCTGCTTTGCAGATCATTGCTAGGCTTCTCCTCCTCTACTCATTGCCCTAGCCATAGACAAATACTTCATGTTTCTGGGACATTCCATATGCTTATCCTTCTGCTGAGAAAACTCTCCCACACCCCGTGTCCTCCTCATTTCACTTCACTTGGCTTGCTCACCACAGGGGAAAGCAGTTCCCTAACAGAGCATTTTGCACAGGATTAATTCATTCTGGCTTTTCCTGGCTATGTTCCCAATTTTTAGCGTAGAAACACGGTCCGCGCTCAGCCTGTGAGAGAATGAGGCCAGCAGCTGGAATATTTGTCTCTCTTGACCTTCATCTAAATCTTTAGAGAATTGCCATCTCCAGACCTGGCAGCTTTTTCAGTCCCCCATCAAGAAAGAACAGACAGAAATGATGAAAAAATATGTTTCTGTAACAAGTAATATGCTATAATCTAGAATCGGAGTGACCTCACTTCTAATGTTTGGAAAGTTGTTGTTGTTGTTTTTTTTTTCTTTTTTAAAATCATTGAGCTAACTATTTCCACTTCTAAAGAAAGCTCAAATTCCCAATTGAAAGTCTCCATGGAATTTTACATCATTATTCCTACCTGATATGTAAGGACTAAGTAATCATCTGTACAATCATCAGGCATATGCATCTGTGTCTCTCTGTTCACGGCGCCATGCAGGGCTTGGAAAAGAGCAAATGACACAAATGCAATCCTGCCCAGCAGTTTTCAGCCAGTTCTAACAAATGGAGGAGGGAATACATCCTGGCACGGCTCACTCATCTCACCCTTCACCATGCAACCTCCAAACTGGAGACGTGCTGTCCTCAGGAGCGCTTCCGGTTTTTGTTCTCTTTGACCAGAATCGTGGTTGATGCTGGCTCTTTCCTTCCTTTTTGTTTTTAATTAGTTCTCCTTTAAAGCATGACTCCTGCCTCAGTCCACCGCAGGAGACCTAGCCCCCACACGTTGGCGAGCACCTATAGGTTGGCTTCTCTCCCATCAGCCGAACTGGGTGGTCCTCTCCACCCACCTTGCCAAGGTACCCATCAGTAAACCAGGCAGGCTCAGCCTTCCTCTGCCCCTCCCGTGACATCGCATCTGCAGGAAGAGCCTCTTGCCTGGGTTGTGTTGTTGCTCAATTTCAATGTCACAGACGCAGTTTCCCTTCTGTTCTGGTCAAGAGCCCTTGGCAGGTCTTAGAGGCCTCACCCATCCTGGGCCTGGCCCGGGCCTGGGGCTCAATCTCCCTCTGAGAGGTGTCCTCCCAGCCGGGAAAAGTGCAGGGTGTGGAAGGAGGCAAGAGCATGACCTGCAGAATGGAATTTCTCTAGGCTGATGTAAAAGGTGAAAATAAGAACACAGAAAATCCCCCTGGAAGAGGGGGCAGAAGCAACTTACTAGTGAGGACCCACGTGATTCCTAAGCTGCTCTGTTTATGCCTGAATTTTCCCTTTATGATCACGGCCCTCAGATAGATAGTGTGTGCACTTGGGCACTAATTTGAAATATTAGTTTTCATTTATTTTGTTCTCCTTGATAGTCCCCTTAATTTCTCCTCTACTCAGGCTCATGTGTGCTTCACTGAGGTCATGGGCCCCCTTGATCCGCAAAGGGCTGGCAGGATGAAAAAGTGGTGACAGTTCCAGACTTTCTAGCTTTGGTTTCTAAAAGTCTGTGCATGGTGAAGCAGTCTATTTTTGCCGTTGCTTTTTTGTTTTTCTAGAAAATCTGAATAGATTGTAGAAGGAGCCTCACCAAATTCCTATCATTCCCTAAGAAGGCACTCCTTCAGTTCCAAGCCTTTGTGCTTTCTGATAACTCCCCTCCACCCCTACTTCTCTGCACTTGGTTACTTCTAGCCCATGCCCTCTGTGCTCAGAAGCCACCACCTCCAGGAAGCCCTTCAAAGTCCCCCTGCTCTGGATTAGGTACCCTTCTGTGAGGCAACACCTAGTGATTTGCCCATTGGGGTTCTTATTGAACTTCCTGACGACTTCCTGTTTGATTGTCAGTCTCCCCAGGAGGTCTTCAGTTGCTTGGCCATGTTATTTGCTTTTACCATTGTGTTTCTTGTCATCAACAAAACATATTCATGTTCAATATGTATTTGATGAATTAAAACACACAATACGTATTTGATAAAAAGTCTGCTTCTTTTTCCTCCGTTTTTATTTAGTATTAAAGATGGGGGAATGAAAGTTTCTTTCCACTGATGTTTTTACAAAAAAATGATAACATCTATTCAACGAAAAGCATGTTATGAAACATAATTAGGCCCAAAATGTTCACATCAAATGACTGAAGTAGGTGGTTCATCTCCTGATGATTCAGAAAAAGTCCTTAGAAAGTTAGATGAGAAAACAAAGGACAGAAACACATGAAACAAATGAAAGTGTAAAATTTTCAGTCTCATGATGTTTGTGTGTAAGATAAAGTTACACATACACAAACATACACACTGAAAATAAAGCTTTCCCTTTTCTCAAATAAATTTCAGCCTCATTTGCTATAAATCCAACATGCAGAGGTGTCTACTGGAGAAAGAAACAATTTCTGATTAGGTTAAGTCAGAGGATTTCAATATAATAATTATAAATAAAGTTGCTAATAAACATCTTAACATTATCTTCACAGATAAACAGAAGAGAATAAATATAAAATATGAATAACACTGCATTAAAAAGAGTACAAGACAGGGCTTCCCTGGTGGCGAAGTGGTTGAGAGTCCGCCTGCTGATACAGGGGACACAGGTTCGTGTCCCGGTCCGGGAAGATCCCACATGCCGCGGAGCGGCTGGGCCCGTGAGCCATGGCTGCTGAGGCTGCGTGTCTGGAGCCTGTGCTCCGCAACGGGAGAGGCCACCACAGTGAGAGGCCCATGTACTGCACACACACACAAAAGACTACAAGACAAAGTATAATTCTTAGTTTTGAAGAGTTGATATTCATATGTTAGTCAAAATTTTTATGAAATAACTATAGCTAATGAATTTTTCAATAAAAATGAAAAGTATGAGTTTCTAAGGATCTATAATTTAAAAATAAAGATGTTGGCTTCATAAGACTTAATTATTTCATTAAATATTTGAAGCAAAGTATATTCTAAATTGCATTTGGATTTTAAATATTTCTATTTTAAGAAGTTCATAATAATTTTGTACAAAACAATATTTTGTATGTGATAGGTATTTTTTATTTTTCTCATTTGAGATAAATTAACAAATTCTGTAGACTTCATTAAATTTATCTTTATTTAAAGAGCAACATAATTAATATGATAGAGATACAATGAATATGTTTGTAGAAAATTAATTTATTTTACATATTCATTTATATAATGGTTGTATATAATCGTTAAATACTATCAATATATTTTATAAGGCATTTGTCCACATTTACTAGTAATTTGTTTAGCATAATTTAATAATGATACATGGACATATTTGCCCAAACTCAAATTTTCTGCATTGCTATGCAGTAAGCATACAGCTTAGTGATGACTATTGCTATCATTTTTGAATAGGAGGCTGGTGAAATAATATGTAGCTATAAAACATCATGCTCTATTTGCTTCTGTTGTATGTGAGACCTTTTCCTCAGTTATGTCTCAAGGCAAAGTTAGCACCATAATGATTTTTGAAGTGATTTTTAACATTAACTTTAAGATTCAATAAAACGCTCTCACCCCTACACAAACACAAGTATAAAAAAATAAAAGTAAAGAAAATCTCTTCAGTCAGGAAAAGAATTATTGTATTAGATATAAAAATATATAATACCTAGTTTCTTTTAATTTTATCTTTTTAGAGTACGTTGGAAACCATATCATATTCAAGGATAAAAATTAGAAAGGAAAAGAAGCAGTTTAATTGAACGGCGTTTACTATTAAAGACAGGTACATTTTAAAATGTGAGTGGCAGAATTGGTAAAAGTAAAGTAGCATGGTCCAAGAACATCCCAGGAAACAATTTTCTAGAGATCTTCCAGTTTATTCCTAAAATACTATCCAGATAATTATACGCTTAGTCCTTTATTTTTTTTAAAGGCACTTAATTAAGGCGAGCATATTCTGTATTGTATTCATAATGTGCAACATTCTTTTTTTTTTTTTTTGCCTGTGCCCGACGGCATGTGGGATCTCAGCTCCCAGACCAGGGATTGAACCTGTGTTCCCTGTATCAGAAGCCTGGAGTCTTAGCCACTGGACCGCCAGGGAAGTCCCTTGTGCAACTTTCATTAAGAACATATATTTCATCTTTGAAAAATGGCATTAGTGCATAGCTTTCCCTTATCTAATAAGAACAACTCAGTATCCCCGATGGGACTGATTCTTTGAACAACTTTGATATCCATCCCTCTAACTTACTTCAAGTTCTAATATATCACTCTTCAAGAAACCACACAGTCAGACACAATATTCTCATAATCGTGTGCCCAGTATTCAATTCAGTATTGCTGAGATCACACCCAACGATTACAACACTCTCCCTCTGTGCACATCCAAGGACTTATTTGATAATACCATGCCCACAATGCAGTCCAACAAGCATCATCAGAGTTCTCCCTCCTTGCATGGTCTACACCAGACACCTGGTGACACGACATGATTTAGTGATGGCTGATGTATAGGGTCATGATCACGATTCCCAAAGGAGGCATTTTTGAAAACCTAAGCTTGATTCCTTCCCCATAATAGCACTCCTGGCCGTCTGTGTTCTCATGGATTTGGATCAGATGTGGTGTGTGGCAAAGGCAATGCCACGATGATGTAATGGCTTGTGTGATTTCAGGCCTGATGTGCAGAGGGGATACCAGACATCTTTACACCAAGGAGGCTCTAAAACCTGTGATATTTATGCCTGTCAGCACTCTCCCCATCTTCTGGCCTTCTAGCCGATCAGTAACCCACTGGGTAAAAATTCCCAGCCTGTATTCTCCTCTCACGACCAAGTTAATTTCCAAACACTAGTGGTGGTGCATCTTTCTCACTTTTAATTATTCTTATACTCATTTGTCCTGGTCTGTGTGTTTCTTAATTTAAATATTATAAAAGTATTTAATCAAATAGGGCATTATTATTTGTTTTGGTGTAATCATGCCATTGTACTCTCCAAGCAGTTTTGGACATGCGACATATATTGTTTGGGTCATATTAGAAAATGTTTCTAAAATATTTCTGTGAACCACACTGTGCTCTCAAATAATGAACTGCTGTGAGATTTTGTTTATGAAGAGGACTGGTTAGAAGTAAAGATTATGCAAATTGTGTGTGTGTGGGTAGAGAGGGAGACACTAAATAGGGTAAAATGCCAGTTTCAGAAGCTCCACGGAAGTGCTGCCCTGCAACTTCATGTCCTCATTATCTCTCTCTTCTCTCTCCATCTCTAGTCTCTGCTTGTTCCAGTTTATCTTTCACACTTCTGTCACAGTGCCCTTTCTAAAATGCAAATTTGATCTTGTTTCTTTCCTGCTCAAGGTCTTTCAGGATAAAATAACTCTTTCTTTGCAGGCATCCAGCCTAACTTTGGCTGTCTGTGGTTCATAAGAGCTTCTCTGGCCAGACAGGACTACCTGTGCTTGCAGGACCCTGCTGGTCCCTAGCGTTTGCCTGTGTTGCTGCCCTGCCTGACTGTCCTTGCAACGCAGTCACTTCGTCCTCCATGCTCCCATGACACTTGCCTCAGGGAATTGCAATGCTTTGTGTCCTGTCCCTTCCATTAGATGATACACTTCTTGGCTGAAAGCCCTCTGATATTTATACTTCTCTTCTCTGGGTCTGGGACATAGTAAGTGATCTGTAATTTTTAAAAATGACTGATTTAAATGCTTGCGAAGTATGTTCCAGATAAATAAAATAATTTGTCCAATACAGGTCAGTAGATGACAAAATGTCATAAAAATTATTTTCAGAAAACTTGTACCAGCTGTTGACAGGGATGGTCTAATCTCTACGAACAGCTTTGTCTACAACTGATTATCATTTTGATCTTTCAAATGTCCCCTTTGCTCTCTTTGACTTTTGGGACTGGAACTTCTAGATTGCCCACCCTTTTAAAAGGCTCACTCATATAGGGAAAGGCTACAGTATTCCCCTTTGTTCATTCCTGTTTTTCAATTGGGGGTGGCGGTGACTATTTCTTGAGTAAATAATATATGTAGTTCTGGGAATGTGGAAATATCTTCATAGCTTCACTTAGCAACAGGCTCACGTGAGGCCATCAATAAATATTAACAAATGAATGAATGAGAAGATGGAATCAAGAGTGTGGGTGCAGCTTCAACTCATGAGCAAAAGAAGAAGCAAGGACACGGACCGCCTCCTTCTCCTTTGCCAATACTATAGAAAATCCAGAGTGAAGTAAGTTAGAAAGAGAAAAACAAATATTGTGTATTAATGCATATATGTGGAATCTAGAAAAACGGTACAGATGAACTTGCTTGCAAGGCAGAAATAGAGACACAGACGTAGAGAACAAACATATGGACACCAAGGGGAGAAAGAGGGAGTGGGATGAATTGGGAGATTGGGACTGACATATATACACTACTGATACTATGTATAAAATAGATAACTACTGAGAACTTGCTGTATAGCACAGGGAACTCTACTCTGTGCTCTGTGGTGACCTTGGGAAGGAAATCCAAAAAAGAGGGGATAAATGTATACATATAGCTGATTCACTTCGTTGTACAGCAGAAACTAACACAACATTGTAAAGCAACTATACTGCAATAAAAAAAAATAATAAAAGGAAAAAAAAGAAAATCCGACTCCAGGGCTGCCTGGAAATGAGGTGAAAAGCTGCAAGTTGGTGAGAAGTGGGGAAGAACACTTGAGCAGGATCTGAGCGAGGAGGAATGTCCCACAGGGTCTTCTTGAAGGGCAGGAGTCCCTACCGCCAGGTAAAAGCCATCTGTCCCAAGATAATCATCTGAGGACTTCTTCTTATTGTACTAGAGGAACACACAAAGAATCTTTAAAGTTACTCATGCACAAGAAGGTCACCTCTTTGACAGATAATCTTATAGCACTAAGAATATCTCCATTTTAGGGCTTCCCTGGTGGCGCAGTGGTTGAGAGTCCGCCTGCTGATGCAGGGGGCATGGGTTCGTGCCCTGGTCCGGGAGGATCCCACATGACGCGGAGCGGCTGGGTCCGTGAGCCGTGGCCGCTGAACCTGCGCATCCGGAGCCTAAGAATATCCCCATTTTAGTCTAAAGCATTAACAGAAAAAAATGGGAGGGGGGTGGCCCATCTCTTTAGAGGCTTGATGAACATAGGGAATTTAAGATTCACAACTTTTGTCTTATAAACAGCTTTTTGGTAGTCTTAAAGGACAGCCTTGTCTAGAGATCCTAAGATTTATATGAAATATAGAAAGGTAACTCCTAGGAAAAGATGTCACCGGATAGGTTAGAAGAACCCAGAAAGAAAGCATAAGGATTACATATCAACCCTTCATAAGAACAAGAGTTCCATCCTTCACACAAAAAATTTAAAAATGTCTGCTTCTCCCTTTTCCCGCGAGTAGATAAATTTTCCTCTAAATATCAGTAAAATCCCAGCACGAAATAAATGGATTTGAATTTAAAATCACGTGTGAACCAGCACGGGGTCAGCTGCTGACACGACGGTGTAGGGGTGCTGATGTTGACCTTGCTGATAATGCTGTCACCTGGTGTATACGTTGACATTGAGACTGATGAAAGGGCAGGTGGGGATGTATCAAAGGGGCTGGCAATAATACAAAGTAACAGGAGCACAGCAGAGAGTTGTGGAAGAGCTAAAAACACAACCGCTGTGCAGTAACGTAGGGCAGAGGCTTCTTACATTTTGACCCATTAGAGTTATTGCAATGCTGATGCGAGGCCCACATGCACAGAGAGACAAGGAACAAATTGGAGATGGCAAGAAGTTCACCTTGCGCACCTTTAAACCTCCAACAAAAGGAATGAAAAGGCTGGGGCTCACTGCTTATTAAAGATACTATATTGAAAAGGATCGGTCTTAGTCACTAAGGGACTTCCCTGAAAACCGTGCCTTGTCGTAGCAGGGCCTTAGGGCTCAAGAAGACGGGAAATAGACAGTGATCTTAGATTATAAATAAAGACTTTCGGATATGAATGAGTATTGATTATTTTCAGTATGGAAAAGTCTGAACCATTCCCAAATCTTATTTAGAATTTAAAATACATAAAAAAGAGGTTTTAGCGGAGGTTCACCTTCTAACAATTTATCATGAGATTACGAGGGAAGGGAATACTTAAAATATTAAAGAGGACAAACTGTTTTCAAACATCCTGAAACACTATGTACTCATTCACATTAATAAATGGGAATGCTAATTGCAAACAACTTTTAACCATTTATTTACTGAAGTCTATAACAATCTCTATGGGAAAAATTAATGTTGCCCTATTTTGAAGTAGTATAAGGGGCTTGAAAATAATACTGCTTTATTTTAGTTCAAGTTCACTCTAAAACCTTTCATCGGCAGAGATTGGTTCCCCTTAATTGGTTTAAGATACTGTGATTCTACTATTTATTTAAGAAATAGTTCATAAATTCTGCAATATTTTTTCTATAATGTTGCAAGATAGTAAGTGGGGGGAGCTCTATGAAAATATTCAAACAGTAAAGGACTCAATGATATTTTTGTGTCTCTCTCTCTAAAGAAAAAAAAAAGACTCCAATAAATGTAGAGTTTGTGCTTCATGCTTTAAAATAACCAAGGGTTCTGAAGAATTTTCACTCTTCGTCTGATAAGGGTAGACTTTTCCAAAGTGATGTCCTGGTATTTTCAAGCATGTTGGATTCCCTGGCAGAATGGTTGCATTCAAATATGTTAAATACATATAGAAAATCAAGAACTTCCCTGGCGGTCCAGTGGTTAAGACTTCACCTTCCAATGCAGGGGGTGCGGGTTCGATTCCTGGTTGGGGAGCTAAGATCCCACATGCCTCGCAACCAAAAAACATAAAACAGAAGCAGTATTGTAACAAATTCAACAAAGACTTTAAAAATGGTCCACATCAAAAACAAACATCTTAAAAAAAAAGGAAAATCATTAGTATTGCTTTTAACAGGAAAATGTGCATCAAAGTTACAACCATAAAAACCAACAGCAAAAACAATTTAATTTGCAATTCCTCTTAGCCCGGTCAGTTCATTTCAAGTTGCATTAAACCATAGCACTTCATGACTATGTTATTAAAATTACCAGATTGATCTTTTATTTTGCCCCATTCCTACATTATCTTCAAACATCACCTTCATCCTATCATTGTCCTACCCGGAAGCCTTCCAAGGCCTGAGTTGCTTAGTCCACTCACAGAGCAAACTCTGTATAAACTGTGCCCTCTCCTTGCTAGGCCTGCTGGCACAATCCACATGGTCCAGGAGGACTGCCCACTGTCTTCAAGGTGATGCTTTCATCTTTCCATGACTTATGCCTGCTTCAGGACAGATGCGCGCGCGCGCACACACACACACACACACACACACACACACGTGCACTTAAAAGGAAGATGGATATTGGGTGGAGGGAGGAGTATAAAACATATGAGATATCACAAGAGCTCAGATTATCTCTATTGTTTTGAACAAGGTGAGCAAAGAAGTACATCTTTACGTAAATCAACTATACTCCAATAAAATTTTTAAGAAAGAAAAAAATATATCTTTGGCTCTAAGAAGAAAGCTGTGTGTGTGTGTGTGTGTAAGTGAGTGATTTAATTTTGTTTATTAAAAGGTTTCTGGGGAAAAACAGTAGTATATATGTTTATAATTACTAAAAATTCTCATGGTTCAGATTCTTATTTTATTCACAGTTCTGAGGCAGATCATGTGTATTATTAAAGAAGATTAAGTAGTAGGCTGAATTTATACTTTTTGTCTAAATTATAGAAGTAGATACTCCCTGAGATACATCATCTGCATCATTCTTTGGTAGTAGGAACTGAATATCTTGATTTCTCATCTGGTTAATAATAATATACGATCCCATCCTTGTCTCTTAGCCAAATGGGCAAATTTTGTATGATTACATTACAGAGGAAGTTAGCAGGATGGGAGCCAGCTACAGACAGAGGTGGAGACAAGGGGAGGAAAACACCGATGAGAACCCCTGGGCCAGGTATAAAAGAAGCAGGATGGCATATTCTTATGAGTGACATCAGCATTTTTCTTCCCCTTTTCTTTCTTCTCCTTAGTTATAAAAAAACTACTTAGTTATAAAAAAGAAGGCAAAATATTTATTCAATTAATCAGATTTTACCTTGACGAAGGATCATAACTCTTTTGAATTCAGGGTATTAGGAGATAGGCCATTAATATGAGATAATACAAAGCCATTAATTTCCCATATTCAAAGTTATTCTGAAAATGTCTACATTCTTTTGTCTAGAACCGCTTGTCCCTCAATTGCACTGAATATATCAAAGGACTCACTTTTTTTCTCCTTTTGACCCAGGAGCTCTGTCCTTACAAAAAAACAGAAACAAAACAAAACAAAACTTCATTGACCTCAATGAAAAGAGTTGTCAAGTTTAAGCTCATTCTAGATGTTTCAAAGAAAATCATTTGAAAATAAGTGCAGTGTCAATTTTTAACTCCCTGTCCCTAGTCTTTAGGGAACAAAAGAGTAAAGAAATGAATCTAAAGTAATGGAAGAAATTTACAAAGATGTAGCGGTGAGGATGGTAAATATTTTAAAGAAACAGAATATAGCCCTAAATGTGCATTCCTGGGAGTGAACTCTTTCATGGCTTTTTTTTTTTTGTAACATATATCGTAAAATATAAGGACTTAAGTAACCAAAAGGAGAATTCATCCCAAAGTAGACATAACAGGCTGAAGTTAATTCATCACAACTTTCCCATAAGCCTCGGTGGGCACCTGGCTGGGTCCAGCACATTATCTGTTTGACTCACTGAGTCACTGCAGCTAATGGAATTTAGCCCCCTGTTTGTTGTTGCCATGGTGACGCAATATTCTCAGGCATGTCATGTTCACAGATCAGTAGCAGCAGCACCGTTGCAGACACACAACTGCTCTCAGCTTTTGACCATCGACAAGAATTCACTCCGCAGAGTCAGTCTGTCAGGAAGGAAGTCGCTACAGTGTAGGAGCATCAGAGCTGGGACACTGGCCCTTCCTCTCCCTTTGTCACGCTGTGCTATTATCATTAAAATAACCTTGAATTCTCATGAATTCACTCATTCACAAACACTGTCAAAGAAGGTGCAAGAGTTCAAGGGAACCCAGAGGGTCAAAGAGAGGACTAGTTTTAAATCTGTGCCTATTGAACCTGGAAATGACATCGTCTTAGATATAATCTTATTCTGACCATAGCAAATCAAATCGTGCTGACTAGCTGCGGCGTCCGAGGAGATTCAGCACCATGAAAGGTGACTGGGAGCAAAGGGGTCACATCTTTTGTGGCACTGCTCTAAGAAATAGACGCAGACATGTGTGGGAATATTCTACAAAGAATAGATTTCCCCCTAAGTGACAAGCAAATCCTACCAGTGATCTATGAAGGGAGTGGGGTTTCTGTGCTATAGATGCATTCAGATTTCAAGCCAAAGGTATAGTTTTGAGGCTTTTAAGATCTAAAATGTGTGAACAGGTCACAGGTATTGTGCAGGATGTTCTAATTTGTATATAGGAAGTATTAAAGAGTAAGACAAGGTGAATTTTCAGAGAAGTGTTTTTTGCCAGTTGGAAATATGCTTTTTATTAAATTATGCATCGTTTTCATGAAGCAGGAACTATGCAGGTAAATCAGGCAAATTTAAAAACACTTCTGTAAAGGTTTATCTCTATTGTTCAAAACGGAGTCTAGGGTGAATTACAACAATACCGCTTCGCATTTCCTCAGGATTCTCTTTCTTGCTGGGCCTGTGGTGCTGGCCCAGAACATGGGCATCTAGACAGAGCAGTAACCACTCACCATGCTTCCCTGGGAACTGCAGAGGAATTTGGGTCTATGGATAAAAACATGAAATCAGAACCAAGACTATACTACCTTTGGGTGCCTGTGTTGAGGACCCAGAGGTGGGAGGAGGGGCTTCTGAATTATTTTTGCTTCTTTCCCAGTACAGCAGTTCAAGGACCTTACGTCGCCAAATTTGATAAGAATTGAAGGTTCGATGACCCTGTTCTCCTGCAGATCCCTGAACGGAGGTTCACCAGAGAGCAACCTGTAGGAAGGGAGCCTGTATAGCTCATGCTGTGTTTATGAACGATGTGGTGAAGATTTGTCCTCTGCCTATCTGGACCATGTGGCCCCAGAAAGGAATAGGTATTGAGATACAAGACAGTAGAGTCATCCCATTATGGTTATGATTACGTGAGCTTCAAAGAAATGTCATTGAATAACTCAGTGGGAGCATAAACACTTAATATTAACAAAACCACAGACTACGAGAAACGGCTTGGCAGACTTCTTTCTTCCAGAAAACTTAGTAAACAGAACCCTAGAAGTGTAGGAATGCTTAATGATTACTCGCCTTTGGCAAAGAGACATCCATGGATAACTACGTCTTTTACGCATAAAATGCTAGTTTAATTTTTAATGCGCTACTAAATTACCAGATTAAATCACATGAGTAATATGTGACTTAGCAGCATCAGATGTTACTTTCACTGTATCCTCTAATCTGGTAACATCATTGAAATAAAGGGAAATGGCCACAAATGAAGAAAAGAGCAAAAGGAAAACAGGCGAGCAATGACAGAGTAAAAGAGTTTTGAAAGGTTTAGTCACCTTCTAAGGTGACCAGAAAGAGTTGGAAGACACAGGACAGAGAGAGTACCCGTAGAAAAAAGACAAAGAGAGTCAACCAGGCTAAAACCATCCAAGAGGAGCCCAAGAAATGGGGAAAAGGAAGGCCATGTGGTTGGAAGTTACTAAATCCATTTCTGGAGAGAGTTCTACACCCACAGGAAGATGCTTGAGTTAGGCCCATATCTTGAATCCCAAATCAGTATCCCAGTTAAAAAAGAAAAAGAAAAACAAAAAAAACCCTCTCATTTTAAAGATTGAGAATTGAGGAAGAGACCGGCCTTATTTTTCTTCTCCATCACTCCCCCTTTTATTCTTGGACTGAAGAAAGATCACTAGGCAGGTACAGGGGGACCACTGCCATACATCACGCCCATGGTCACCCGGAGGCCACCATGGAGCCTGAGCTCCAGAGTGGCTTCAGGGAAACATTCACTGGCTTGCTTTGTTACCCAGGACTGAGGTGGCTCGGTCCCCGGGGTCATGTGAAAATCACGAGCACTGGCTGAGAGTCACTGTAGCCTGTGTCCTTCCTCACCACCCACATTCCCTGAGAACAGCACACTGCCCAGGCCACGCCAAGGTTATCCATAACTCACCATCACTCATTTACTATACAGAGATGGTGGCTGGGATTTGGGGCATTATTACATCCACACCTAATCCTGGTCATGGTTTGTTCCTATAAACAGTATCCTAAATTGGGCCAGCTACATAATTTGTAGGGCCCTGTGCAAAATGAAAATGTATGGCCCCTTGTTCAAAAAAAAAGAAAAAGAAAAAAGAAACTTCTATGAAAGAAAGAAGAAAAAGAAACTTCCACGGCCAATCGTTTTCTTTATCTGTCTGTCTCTCTCTCTGCCTCTCACTAGACTGGTCATGGACACAATCCTTTGGACACAGGGATAGTTCCAAGGTGAAACCAGACCATTGCAGCCACTCAGGGTCCCACCCTCCATGTGCCCAGACTCTGCAAGGGTAGATGGCAGCAGAGGTCACTGGCTGTGGGCAAAGGTGTGGGCAGCCTAGAACACATCCTGGGGAGATGGGACCACACATGAGGGGAGACTCGAAGCTCCATACATGTTGATTGTCCATTTCATTAAGAAAACACAAGTTCAAAGTTAAATTATTAAGAATTTCAAGATGGTGTCTGCAGAGCATGAAACCAAGTGTGGGCCCCCCTTCTGAGCATGGGACCCTGGAGGCTGGCCCTGCTTCTAATACAAACAATTATGTATAGCTTTGGACTGTTTTTCAGGATTCAAATGTTTTCCTCCATGTTTTGAGAAATAAAATGAACCAAAAAATGAAATATTCTTCATTAAAATGATTTAAGGGTCTATGTTGTCAGTTTCAAGTTTCTCAACTTTCTCCCCAGTTAATACAGAGAGAAATGTCTTTAAAGACATAAATTATATTTTTGCAGTGGGTGGAGGTACAATGTTTATAACCCTTATTTCTTCAAGTTATTCAGACGCCATGATGTTTTAAAGCCAGTTAGAGTTTTATGCGGGATCACCCATGAGCATTCATGTTGCCAGGCATTGCTATTTATCCTGTTTTGTTCAGATCAATTTCCCACTACAACCAGCAATTTAAAAAAAGTTGTCAAAATAATTGCTCCTTGATAATATCTACCAGAAGCATTTATGCTCTCATACACAAGTTAATATAAGCCATCGGGAGGCTGGAGTGCCATCGCATCCGTGGTATTGCGGAGAACCACACAGCAAAGCGAGCAGTGCGTGTAGTTAGCCCAAGAATAAAGTCACATAACATAAAATAAAGCTTTCTATAGACTACAAGTAAGAGGCAGCATGCATTTTCTCAGATTCAATCCAATTACTTTATTGTCTCAAGATTTTTTTTTTAAGTTTCGTCTCCTTATAAATGTTTTCTCAGAGTCATTTGGTAGAAGCATATTTATGTTCACTTTCATCCAACACAGGCTGCAAATATGCCCCTCACTTGACCCACTCTATTAATTTTGAAATGCCTAAAGCTAAAAGTGACAGAGGAAGAAAGCCCTTCTGTGTTGAAGCTCCAGCTGCTGCAATAAGGTACCTGCTTCAGTAAAAAAGGCACGGACACATTACTTCTCTTTCAGGAAATGTTAAGCTTTCCTTAGAAAGGAAAAAAAAAATGTTTTAGAATAAAACAAAGGAAACTAATTTCCCTGTGTTTGAGATGTGAGGTCTGCCGATGCTTCACCTGTCCTCTATTTTTGTGTACACAGTTATATTACCATAAATGTTGGCCTTAGGATTCTTACTCATACTAGAAATTTTTGTAATTTATTGTCCTAACATATGTCTGCTGATAAACCTTCATTTCATTCAGAGCTGCACGTATTTCCCCTGGGAACCACTGTCCTTACCCTAAAGAACTGAGTAAAGATTTGAATGGCTACCATATTTCGTAATTACTATTAACACACACAAGGTCTAGAGAGATATATTTTTCCTAACTCTAATCCTGATATTCAGGTTCTGTTTTTCACTTTCTCCTGTGCCCTGTAGAATACTGCTCTCAAAAACCAAATCACTGGCCCTACGACATTTGCTGCAATTCTGATATTTCACATTGTACAGTGATCAAGAAATAGAGCCTTAACAAAGCTCATCCAAATGAAGTTTATCCAAAGCAAGGACAGTCCTATCACCAGGCTCAGCAGGTGTTTGTGCACCAGGTGTTATTTGCTTTCTATTTTCCCAAGGTATCAATTCCTGTCAACCTTTCCACCACTGCAGTTTATTGTTTTGGATCTTAAAGATATTTGGGATTCCCAGAGCCCCTATTAAAAGAAATATTCAGGAGCTCCCCGCTCCGACATGATACTCTCATATCAATACTCTTTCATTCCCCCAATTCTAGATACAGTGCTAGATATTGTTCATGACTTAGCAAAGAATCATAGTCAAGCACAAAAATCATTGTCCTGAATTTGAGGAAGAATGGAGGAACTGCAGAAGGGAAATAAGGGCTTTGAAAAAGAAGTACATATGTGTTAAAGAGTTTTACCAGCATGGACACAGCGCTTTGATCTCTATACCTACCGTTTTGGCTTTGTTAAATCCAAATCTTCCACAGGCTCCAGAATTTCAGCACAAGGGCACATCTGATCAGAAGACTTCTCTGGGCAGTTCACTAAGTCTCCTTTGCCTGCAATGTGTTTCCCACAGCGGGTTTGGAGGGGCAGTCAGTCCCATGAGACGCTGTTTAACGAAGTGTCTCAATGGTCTGGAAACTATGGGGAAGACCGAAAGCTCACGTGAGCCTTTTAATGACGCTGCCAAATCCTGCTGAAAAAGACCCTGTTTAAAATGCGTTTAACAGAGCTTCCTAGGATTATTTGATTAGAGAGCCCTTGTATCAAGTAACGAGCAGCGAGAAGGGTTTGGGAGACTCTGCCCTTCAGGTAAAAGGGCAAGTGATTTAGCAGGCAGCTGGAGCCCTGCCCTCCCCCCTCCCCTCCATCCCCCTCTGACTTGAACTTTGCACTTTACCCTTCAGCGACACTGAATTGCATCCTCTGACCACACCAGCAGCTGGGCTGCACTGCCAATGCAGTTTCTACCTGGCATTCTCGTCCTCCACATCCAGTGCCTGCCCCTCCTGTTTAAAGGCTCACCTCACCTGGCTTAGGTGGCCTCCTTTGCTCTTCCAGAAAAGCTCCGGAGCAAGACCTCAGACTTGTGTTTGAATCTTGGCTCCGCCATGTGGCTACTGTGTGATCTAGGGCAGGCCACTTGGCAGCGTCGTCCCTCCACGCCTTCACCTACAAAATGAGGGTCAGAAACACGGGCTTCCCTGGTGGCGCAGTGGTTGAGAGTCCGCCTGCGGATGCAGGGGACACGGGTTCGTTCCCTGATCCGGGAAGATCCCACATGCCGCGGAGCGGCCGGGCCCGTGAGCCATGGCCGCTGAGCCTGCGCGTCCAGAGCCTGTGCTCCACAACGGGAGAGACCACAGCAGTGAGAGGCCCGCGTACCGCAAAAAACAAACAAACAAAAAACAGTACCTACCTCTTGGGGTTTCATAGAGGGTTGAATTATTGACACATGTGAAGAGCTTAGGGTGGTGCCTGTCACATGGTCATCATTCAATGATTGTCAGGAATGCTGTGATTTCCCTGTGCCACTGTACACTGTATCACAATCATCACGTTTTCTCATTACTATTGCTTTATGCCTCTATATTCACCATCAAATTATATTCAGCTTGAGGCTGTAGATTATTCATTTTGCCCATCCTTAGTGTCTAGTACATAGTAGGCATTCAATAAAGATTGAATAATGAATTTATCTAATAAAAATTGTTCAGATTTAATGAAGTGTATTGCACCTGTGGTCCAGGTAAACTTAAAATATCTCCCGATGCCAGAACATCTCACCTAGTAATGCTATGGTTGGCTATCTGTTTACAATTTGCTTATAATAATGCTAATACTGTAGGACGTGTTCAGTCCATGAGCATCTGTTTTAGTGCGAATATGAGGAAGCTGATTTTGTTGTCACAAATTGCTGGAGGAGATAAAAAAATGTAGGAGACAATTTCTCTAGTCTCTTTCATCTGAAAAAGTCTGTGGTCCTATGATTGATGAACCAGCAGATTAGAAAACTGGGGAACGGTCAGTGTCATTCTGTAGATGTCCTTCAACTTCACGATAAGACCATAGCAGTGATGATTGCCTTTTATTTATTTGCTCCTTTTAATTGTAAGAAATAACGTTGTAAAAGAAAAAGGACAAGTAATAAAATACACGTGTTTAGTCCTATGTAGCTCTTTGGCCTTAAAGTATTGTATCAAATTGTTTTTCAGTTGGTCATTTCTTCATTAGATTTTTTCAGCTTTAGGGAGGTATAATTGACAAATAAAATTGTATATATTTAAGGTGTACAGTGTGATGATTTCACGTATGTATAGTTTGTGAAATGATTACCACCATCAGGTTAATTAACACATCTATCAACTCTCACAGTTAACATTTTTTTTGTGTGTGGTGAGAATGCTTAAGTTCGACTTTCTTAGCAAATTTCAAGCACACAGCACATTGTTATTAACTATAGTCACTATGTATTTTTTTTTATTAGATCCCTAAAGCTTATTCTCTAACACCTGAAGGCTTGTACCCTTTGACTAGTATCACCCTATCTTGCCCAAACTCCAGTCCCTGGTAATCATCATTCATTCTCTGTTTCTATGAGTTTGACTTTTTTTTTTAGATTCCACATAT